>NC_071087.1:109475997-109753497 GCF_027358695.1 Spea bombifrons | reverse complement strand
CAATAGAATAACACACAAACCCAGCTTTGCAGGTATAAATCAAATGGAAATCACACGTAAACTTAGCATTAAAAGGTATAGAAAAAACCTCCTAAATTACAGGTATAGATCACAGGTTGCACACCCCAAAGCCAGCCCTGGTGTCCACACTGCCCACATAGAACCTGACCAGCACCCAGATTACACACACATATTACAGCCCAGCCTGAGCCAACTTTGTCCCCAAACAACTCAGTGTAGGACATCTTTGTCCGCAAAAAGCCCACCCTTTGCCATCTTTGTCCCATAAACACTGTGCATGTGCCATGTTTGCCTTTACTTAAACATCCATGATACACACAAACACTCACTCATTCACTTTCATTCACACCAAGCATTTTGACATATTCGCATTCTCACAAATCATTCAAGCAATTCATCCGCACATTAATTCGTTTATTCTCTCACTCACTCAATATTCTTACTATACCCTTTCTCACTATCTATTCCCCCTTTTCACTATCTACTACCCCCTCTCTCCCCCTTCTCACACTTCTCCCCCTTCTCGCTATCTACCCCCTCTTCCCCTTCTCACTATCTACTCCCTCTCCCACTTCTCACCCTTCTCACTATCTACTCCCTCTCTATCTACCCTCTCTCCCCCTTTCCTCACTATCTACCCCTCTCTACCTTCTCACTATCTACCCCCTCTCTCCCTTCTTATTATCTACCCCTCTCACTATTTACCCCCTCTCCCCACTTCTCACTATCTATCCCCTCTCTCCCTTTCTCACTATGTACCCCCTCTCCCCACTTCTCACTGCCTTCCCCCCTATGCCCCTTCTCATTATCTACCGCCTCTCCCCACATCTCATTATCTACCCTCCCCCTTTGCAGTTCACTTACCTTGTTGCAGGAGTCCTGTCTGTCTCCCTGCTCTGCCACGGTGGACGCTTCACTGCTGAGCGCTCAGCTTGAAATGCCGGCACCGCGACCGAGCTAGATGCCTCGCAGAGGAGAGTGAGGGGCGCCAAGCGGTTGATGAAAAATTAATGAGCGACTGATCGGCGCCCCTCTCTCTCCTCCGCGTCAAAAAATTAAAAACGCCGTCTCAATCAGGGTCAACCGTATGGCGCCCCTGCTGCCATGGTGCCCTGTGCGACCGCACAGCTCGCACTCCCCTAAGGCCGGCCCTGGTTATATGTCAGGTAGATTTTTACAATTAATTTATAATTACCGTAAAACACATACATTGACCAATACCAAGTGTATTTGTTAAGTTCTGTCATACCTTTTTAGATGCTTCAGTTTACCTATAAAATTATACACGAATTATTACCTTTTTTCACTTACACAATGATTTTGTATAATATGCTGAACAAACATACATTTTCACGCATATTTTTTATGTGCATGAGTGAACCTTCCCAACAAGCCCAACTATCCTCTTGTTGATCCTACTTGAGCTAAAGAAGTAGAAAAGAGGAGTGAACACCACGCAGAGACTATGAAAAGCAAATATCAACTGGTTGGTTAAGATAAAGTCCTTTGTAACCTTGCAGGGAGATTGACCAAGTAATATTAAAATATATTGGTGAACTCTAAAGCCGGTTATGGGACCAAAAAATACACCAAATCCAACCACAACCAAAAGGAGTTGAATTCTTATTCTTTTACGTTGTCTAGTGGGAACTGAAGGAGAACAATTGAGAGCATGACAGATAAGATGCCAAAACATAACAAGGAGGACCAAAGGGAGAAACCCAAAGAGCAATGACAATGCCAGGTCAAGTATGACCATGTCTCGTACTGTGTTAAATCCTGGGAAGCAAAGATTTACATCACTTGAAGAAACAGTCAGTTCCAGCATTGCAAAGGCTATGATGATCAGCCAGAGAGAAATGCTGGTCCATCTGCAGACCCATCCTGAGTTGAGCTTACGATATACCAATGGGTGAGATACTGCCACATACCGTATCACAAATATCCAGACTACAAAAATAGCCCCAATCCTCTGTGAAATTGTGGGGATGATATAAACAATGGAGCATGACACGGGTCCCAGTGTTAAGATGTCAAGAATGTAAGCCATGCCAAAGGGCAAGGTCCCAGCTTCCAGAAGTGCAGCACAAAGAACACTGACCACATAACTTGGGATGGTTAGAGAGTCTTTGACTTGTGGCCACATTGCCCACAGAACAAGAATGTTGAATGTCAGTCCCAATAGGCAGACCAGAGGATATAGGCACGAAAGGACAATGACAACTTTCTTAGGGATAATGCTGCATGATGATAAATTATCTGACAACAAAGATGCCTGTGTTGACAATAGGTAGCTAGAAGGTTGACCCATTTCCTCTTGTGACATCTTACCAAGAAAAGCCTGTGAAAAGGTAAGGAAAGGACAACATTAGAATATGAGACTGCAGCAAAACTGCAAGAATGTATAACTGTTCTATGTGTATTTCCCATCACTCTTAATACCTCTATAACCATATGCAGATGAAGCATGGTATCCAAACGTTAATTAAATCACATATCATCAGCTTGCAGCACCAAGGGCATATGTATTGTAAAATATTGTGTTTGAGTATTCATATAATCATTTAACCTGTTGGAGCAAAATATAGTAAAAAGTATAAACGTGTACTGAACAGTTATCTCACATGCTACAATATTATATATTATGTCAATATTATAATTATAGAAGAGCTTGCAGATCCTACAGTGTTGATATTAATATTAACTGTGCAGTCAGCATCATTCATAGTATTACATTAATCATCTACTCTGGATCAAGTAGCGCTGAAACACCAATCTCATGTAACCTACTCTAATTGGAGCATCAGTATATTCGTGTTACCCACATCATACCATAGGGCCCATGCTAGAGCAAGTCCAAAACATACCAAAATGTGATTATAATTATTTATGCTAAACAATTAATCCCCACATTGGAAGAGGTTGCATCCACAACAGTTTGTAAGAGGTTTTACGTTACCTTAATGTGTGTGACACTGTAAGCCCCAGGGAAATGATTTGTTTGGCTTTTGTGCACAGGTGCTGTACAAATCATACATATGGGTCCCTGGGGTGGAGCAATTGTGGAGCATGGTGGGCTAATGCTTCATTCCCCCTCCCAGTAGAAAGTCCATGCCAGATTTTGCAAGAGACTAGATGTCTGCAGGATCACGTCTAGGATTCCTATGAAGCTTGAATTAGGTCCAGGTGCTGGACAATTAAATCCCCTGGAGGCTGAAAAGAATCCCTGACCCAAGAGTGGTATTACCTACCTGGACCTGTGTGCGCTGTTTAGGGAAGGTTTTCAGTGCCTGGCTTAGCTGGGCATTGCAGGGAAGTTAGTGATTAGTTGGGCTAGTCAGCCAGGGCCATGATTTTGCTTTGGGGTGTTTTTGTGCAATTGTAAATAAAACGCACAGTTTGGTTGAAATACATTGTTCCTGAGCCTTATTGCTCTAGAAGACTGAAAATGGCACTAAATTAATCAACAGACCCTAAATGTGACGTGATGACCTCATTAAACAGGGGGAACTTATGGAAATTATATACTGCAAGGTAGCACATAAATGGTTGCTGCCCTACATGATATGTTTTAAAGTTTCACAAGCCTTCTTGTCATCTTAGTAAAGGTGTTGGGAAAGGATTAAGAGGGTAACCAACATTTAAGGCATTTTTAGTAATGAATTTTTGCCTGCTATATACCGTAAATGTAAATCACAACCCCCATCTCTCCTCCTCAATGAACCGGTTTTGAAAGAGTTAGAAAGCCTGGGAAAACTAATCAGAGCAGTTTCAGTTTATTGGTTGGCAAATAGAGATTGGAAAAAAGCAAAACCTAATAGCAGGTATGCAGGAATGAATTGTAAAGTATTTTTTAACCTCCGTTAACATTAATAAAAAAACATCAACAGTGTCTATATACAAACATATATACAAATTAGTAAGTATGTATGTAATTCAAAGATAGTTGGAATAAAGTGTTGACATAGTCTCATACCTTCTCGTCGATGTGGTTTACTGTGCTTCTCAATCGGTCTACTTCAGTGTCATTTTGATGTGCGTGATACTTTACTAGACCACATCCTTTTATGAGAATATACACAACCATATTTTCCCACTGAAAAAGCAGAATTGCATAAATGGAAAAAAAAGAATGCAAACAAAATTTTACAGTTTTACAGCAGTATAGGTAGGCAACATTTGGTCTTGTAGAGCAGGTGTCCCCAACCACCGGGCCACGGAATGGTAGCAGTCCGTGGCCTATAAGCAACTGGGCCGCACGATAGGGTGACCACATGTCCCGGTGGCTTCAAATGCCATCCTTTATAGGAGAGAGAGGGGCGGAGAGGGGTCACTCATGAAGTTTTCAGCAACCACTCGGCACCCCTCAGTCTCTTCCGCGAGGCCTCTAGCTCAGTAGCGGTGCCGGCATTTCATGCTGAGCGCCGGAATATGACGTCAAAAATCGTCTTCCACAAAACCCGTCCCTGGTGCCAAAAAGGTTGGGGGCCGCTGTTGTAGAGAACATTTCACTACATGGCCCATAGCCAGCAATTACTTGTTTCCTGATTCCTGTGTCCTTTTGGGTTTATTCACTAAAACTTACTGATATACTGTATATATAATTTGCCTATTCCTATTTGGGAGAGTAGTTAGATATGAGATATTCAATGGTTTTGCGCAGTTTCTTGATAAAATATCCTGTAATAAAGTTACAAATGTAAGCATCTTCAATCAAAAGCTTGACCTGAGAGGTTAATCCATAAATGTGCCATGGTGTACATTAAGTAAACTGTATTCTGACTTCATGATGTCCCATGAAGAGACATGTTGGGGTAGTAGAACCTACTTCTTATTATTACTGACTTGTAACGCATCCACACCTGTCAAGGAGAGTAGTGCGAGGAAATTGTAAGAGTCAATATAATTCTTAAGGATGAGACATCAAGCTACATCTTGGCTCAGAAGGCAGTATACTACGTAAAAGGGAGGTGAACATATTCCACACATTTTTTCTTCTGAATTGGCACATGGGTCACAAAAAATGCCCAGCCAGTAGTCCTCGCCCAAACTGAATCCTAGCATATTGCTTCATAGGGAAAAGTTTGGTATCATAAATGCAGATCTCTCGAACAGTGGCATGACTTGTTGGAAAACATTTGCAAGGGTGTAGATGGGATGTGTTCCTGGTTTGATTGAGTAGAGTACAATGTTTTGGTGTAATATTTTATTGTATAATATTATCAACTGTTTTCTGGCTAGTTTAATATATATCTACTACATAGTCCAATTTCAGCATAAGTCTGAAGGCAGAATGTCAAAGACCAGAGAGACACCCAAGAAACACCTCATAGAGAGTGCTGTGAGTGTAGGACTGTAGGGTTTTCTTACTAAAATGCAGGAGGTGAAAGCAGGGCCATTCCTGGCAAATGACAGTGGTGCGTTACAGTAGGGCCCAACAAGAAAGCAAGTCTTAATTTGTTGATGACAAACTGAATTATTTTCTTCTTCTCCACAGAGGATGAATTATTCTCTGTGTTAGGATTTCTCTACAAAGATTAGCTTTAGTTATCTGAGTAATGCTCTCAACTGATTGGCCAACCCTTTTATCCAGCAGATGGGACAGAGATTATCACTAACCTAATCCACAAGGAGAAGTGACACAGCAAGAGACACTGCAGAGCTATGAAAGGCTGCTAAAGGTAAGTGGGAGAGTAAAGCGAGAGTCAGGAACGGGGAACTAAAAATCAATACAAGATTTGGTATAAATCATAGTGGGGAAAAACAATGTGAACAGAACAAATTGGATTGTAAACAAGGTGGGCTCGTGTTTCTGTTACATTTCTGATATTGCTGATAGCGTAGGAACCCCTAATCCCAAAAAATGGTTTCATTTTCATACACTGATCATCAGAAGAAGCATTTTCTTATTCTCTTAGGTATTCATCTAGCTGTGGACCTCTACCAGTAACTGGAGTAAAGATGTCACTAATGGATGAGACTTCCTCTGACCTACCTGTAAAGGACACAGATTGCAAACCAGCAGTTGTTAAAGTCATTCAAGGTATAAGAATATTTCAGCGGGAGTTATTATGCCCACCAATTGATCTCTAAACTAGACAAACAGAGCTTATGTTTTGCAAAATATTTTTTTTCACAGCACGTGTACACTTTTGCTACATCAAGAAATGGTTTAACAATGGTTTAAGATTTCAGATCTTATGTCAGCACTGTATCTTTAGTTTTTTCTTCTTTCGTATTTCAGATCTAATGTTTAATGTTTGTAGCTCATGCTTTTTGTTGTTCAGGGTGGCAAAAAGGCAGATCCTAACAGAGCATCACGGGAGATGCTAAGTTATCCCTAATAGTTGGAGAATATTGTAACAATTGCAATATACAGCCACTATTGTGAAAAATATTGTATCCTGTGTGTCCGGTTTCATTCCCCAGTCAGGTAGATATTAGAGACATACAAGCATTGGTGTTAATTACCGAAATGAAAGAAAGTATTACAATTATGGAATTGGAACCTGGACACCACTTGTTAGTCAGATCATCCCTACAGACTACCGTAATTATGGAACCAAGAGCTTAGTTTAACATATATCATTTAATTTATATAATTTATGTTATAATATAACTTTTAAAATATTATTATAGACTATATATAATATTATGTTATGTTGTACCCAGAGCTTCCTCATCGTAATTATGTTTATTTTTCAGAGTTGGCATCAGGATCCCATCATCATCATGTTACTCGAACAGCACCCAAAATGAAAGGTGGGAGAGGTTCCATAAGTTCACCTTAGAGTAATGGGAGCGGTAGCCCAGAAACAGGTGAAAGACAATAGCTATTTGAACCATGTAGTGAGGATATATATATATATATATATATATATATATATATATATATATATATATGTAAAAAGGCTGTTTACAGCCTGTATTTGTGAGAGGGGTCTTAGTCTTTCCTTCAGGGCGATGCGTTTGCATTCTTCCGCAACCACCCTCAGTTCACTCTCTGTGCTCCTTTTAATTTCTAAAGTCTCTCTTTCCTATACCTATTCCTTCTCCTTTCCATGAGGTAGGCCCCTTTAAGTATTTGAGACTTAGTGGGTTACTTTGCAGGCACTTAGAACAGGTTTACTTAAGAGATTCCATTTGTTATGTATACTTTCTGTAGGATAATTTTAATACTATTATGTTTGGTGATTCACTTAATTTACCACGATGGAAAACTAAATTGTGAGTCTTGCCAAGAGTGGTGAAGAAATCAATTGATGTCCATTAATGTCTGTAATTACTTGACTGGGCCACATTGGTAGAAATTGGTGGCATCCTAATAACTACTGACAAAACCCACTGAGTTTGCTAATCTTCAAAAGTAAAGCCACCTTACCCCAATCAGAAACATACACATACAATTTTAGTAAATTGGTAAAAAAATCTGTGGCATATTTGATGTCAGTTGTGAATTTCGCTATGCCTTTTACTAATGATTGGCAATTTGTGCAGATACCCACCAATGTATTATTAGTGACTAGGCAGCTTACCAAAATGTTAGTAAATTGTCATCTTCTAATTATTTCTACATTAATGTGCATAACAGAGTATTGTGTTTAATTTTGTGTATTGCCTCTCATGTCTGTTTAAAATGTCATCAGGAGCAAAGCTATGAAATTAGATCAGTCTCTTTTAAACAGTTTTTAGTGAATGACATGCAGGTACTTACAGTATTACCTAATCAATTAGCAGTAGTGGAAAATTGACGAATAGAAGAAATATTCTGTCTCTTGCTTAATCTTTGATCTATATGTACAGCTACATGGTGCATGGTAGACTTGCACGGCAAGCAAATCTTTTTTGCCACATTTGTTTTTGGACAACGAACTTGTTTTCCGACAGTTCGGTTTAGATGAAATTCAGAGGGCTTTTTTGGTTCAGAAATAAATGGTCTGTGCCCCTTCTGGACTCACCATTCACTTGCAGAAGCAGCATCTCAAGGTTTAGGAAGAGATCCGGACTCAATTTTGTATTTGCCAATGGCACATACAACAGAGGGTTGTAGTCAATGGAGTATATTCGGAGCACAAGCATAAGTCAAATGGCAAATAATTTAGGTAAACTGGAAAAACGGTCAGAGCCGTGGCAACTGGCAATTAATGTGGATAAATGCAAAGTATTGCACCTAAAGCATAAAAACCCAAGGGCAGATTATAGATAATTTGATACAGTCCTAACCTCAACATGTGAGGAAAGGGATTTAGGGGTAATTATTTCAGAGCAAGGTAGACAATGTAGTAGAGCAGCAGGTAATGCTAGCAGAATGCTTGGTTGTGTAGCGAGAGGTGTTAGCAGTAGAAAGAGGGAAGAGCTCATGCCGTTGTACAGATCACTGGTGAGACCTCACTTGGAGAATTGTGTACAGTACTGGAGACCGTATCTCCAGAAGGATATAGATTCGTTGGAGAAAGTTCAGAGAAGGGCTACTAAAATGGTTCATAGATTACAGGATAAAACTTATAAACATAAACAAGTGGGTAGTGGGCTTATTATTATTACTACACCAATGTGCAAACAAGATTAAAACATGACACCTTTATTCTACAAATATATAGTGCAATATGTTTAAATCAAATAAAGTGCTGCAATGATTTGAGATAATGCTCACTCACTGATTTCAGTGGCTGTATTCCTTTAAACGGACCAGGACTTATCACTCAGAGCAAAAAGTAGGAGATAAGGTAAGCGTTAAAAATGGTATTTATTACAGCATATGGACAAATATAGCATCCTACATTAAAATCTGGAATGCAGAGTTCTCATAGAAGCCCAAAGGAGGGTGAAAGGAGCGTTTTCGTTTTTAGAGTGATTTTGAGGACTCTTTCTATGTGAACTCTGCATTCCAGATTTTAATGTAAGATGCTATATTTGTCCATATGTTGTAATAAATATCATTTACATCCAGCCAAATGGTACAGAAGTGAGTTTCCCTAATTAAAAAAATTGATCCCCTAGAGTAAGAAATCAGCTTAAGCCTCATCCGCTACACCAGGTGCAGGGAAAGCATTCTCTGGGGGGTTGAGGATATTGTCTGCCACAAAGAAAACCCTTTCTGGACCCAATAAGGGCCAGTAGTAGGAGGTAGTGACAGTTCTTTAAGTTAGGCTTTAACCATTTCAGAGATGCTAGTCTGGCTTTGGGGAGCTTGGTTGTACCCACCAAAGTATCAAGGGCCTCTGCCAAAATGGCTGCTGCTCCAGTGGATCTAGTGCTTTTGCTCTGCATGGGTGCAAGCACTTGGGAGGGTGGCGCTACTGCCACTGCTGTTGGGAACTTCCATTTCCAACTTTGCATCTCTCTTTCGCTTAGTATGCCCCTTTTGTGCTGCATCTCACGTGCCCTACAGACAGTTATGTCTCTCTTTAAGTTTTAAAATTATTTTTAAGGGGAAACTTGTTCTTATTCCTTGAGGTGTCCATAATAGCATGCATGTGACTGGACAGCTCCTCTACAGCTCCTTCTGATCAGCATTTCAATCTCCATGTAAAAGTGCATGTAAGTGCATGTAAATGTAGTTGATTTCACCATGTTTGCTGCCCCATCAGTCACCACCAATCCCATGTTGTGCCTGCCCGTGGTCCAATCCACTGCATCTTCCTAAGAGCTGTCAAAATGTGTGCTGATGTGTCCTGCTCAAAGATAGCCTCAGCATGGAGTAGAAAGGATCTATAACCCTTCTGCCTCAGTACAGAACCTCCAGTTATCCTGTCTGTCTATACAAGCTACAGTGGTGCTCCAAATGTCAGTGGTGATGTGGGTGGTTTGTCCAGCTGGCTTGGAAAGCTTGTCCAACAATGAGACACAAGAAATGTAACTGAAAGGCACCAAAGTCCTGCTGAAAGTAGTGTGACAAGGGAGGCGGTAGAAGGGAGTAATGGCCTCTAGTAGCTGCCTGAAGGGCTCTCCCTCAATAATGTAGAAGGAAGCACCTCCAACTGTCGTGTCAGTTTGACTACTGCTTTTGCATGTCCCTTCAATACAAAGCCCTAAAGTGTTATAGGGTAGGCTGGTACAGTGAATGCCCCTGCCCCACCTGTCTATAGGAACCAGTCCCAGTCTTAAAGAAGGCTGAGGCCTCATCATGCCCCTTTGCTTTGGCAGCTGTTGCCGGGTGGCATGGGTTTGCTGTCACACACACACACTCACACTCTGGCAACTAATGAACAAATCTTATAAAGATTTTGCTGTTCATTTTCATTTGTTTCGTTGGGGACCCTCCTCGTTATCACAGATTAGTACAAACACACAAAAATAAAGTTTGTACAAACCCAAATGTGCATGCCTAGTGTATAGCTGAGAAGGTTAGTTGCACATTCTCACCAGATTTCTTGAATGGCAGGACCCGCAATATATGTTTTGTATTTTAGAAAAGGATTTAAGGGTTCGCAGACGAGTGTCATTAATCAGCAGGGAAGAGCTAGAAGACAAATTTCTACACCTCCATGAGGAGAACCTACTGCTCAAGGACTATGCCAGAAAGCAAGAAGACAAAATCAAGAGGTAACAAAAGACTGCTCCCTACAAAGACCACTTCTCTAGTAACTAATGATTTCCTTATAACCAGCTGTATCACTGTATATTATTTTCACTGGTTTAGGGGAACATTTCTATATTCAAATCTAAATAAATTACCCCTTGCTTTTTTTTGCCATTTGCATTGGCCATATATCTATTTCTATATATTAAGAAACCGTTTTGTAGTGTAAAAAAAAATACTTTTCCATCCTTTCTTTATAATGAATGTGCACAGTTCCCTTTATTGGTTTTGTAGCCCAGCTATGTTGTTGAAGCAAAAATACAGAACATTTGAAAAAGAAGCAAATAAGAAAGGCTTCTATGTACTTTTGGTTTGCAATTACTTAAAATAATTAATGATGCATTGTCTGTGTAATTTTGTAATTTCTTTATCATCTAAATGATTATGCAATTGTTTTGATAGCTTCATACTGCAAAATTACCTTTGTCTGATTTTCTAATAATTAATCAATTTATTAATTGTTATAGCTGTTCTTACTGTAATGATGCCTTGCAATACATTGGAAAAGAATGTTCTATTATAAAATATAAATAGAAAAAGGCTCCAGGCACTCAAGGGTTCCATCAGGCAGATTTATTGAAGGAAACGGACAACAACGTTTCGACCTCACGATGAGGTCTTTATCAAGTTGACCACACAACACTATTATAAAATATAAACCTCATTTTTAGCTACTCAGAATTTCAACTCAGCTTCAGCTTGAATGTGAGAATTAGTAACATGAAGTTCCTGTTTTAGCATTATTGAGTAAGATTTCACAGCAATGATCTGCAGCTAAACTCCAAGAACCCATTAAGAAAAAGGAAGCAGCTTTTAGAAGCTGGGGACCCCCTCTAGGTTCATTAAGCATGTGCTACAGAGCAAATTCTATGTTCACCTACGTTCACCTATGTTCAGGGAACACCTGAGGTGATAACTAACCTCTGTGCATACACACCCTCTTAGGTTATTATCTGGGCATTATAACCATGTGTAATTACCAACATTAATTGAAGGTATCATTTTCTTTCATAGAATGGCCACCAAATTGCTACGTTTGACTTCAGAACTTGGACAGACAGGGGAAAGTAAAACAGTGAGTTCAAGGAGAGATGGAAGAGATTTAGAGGCAGAAGAGACAATTGAAGATCTGCAGGACCGTGTGAGAGACCTGGAGCGCCGAAATGAATCCTTAAGAAATCGATTGACTACATACAAGCAGCGCCTACAGATCCAAGAAGTATGCCGACACTGTCCTTACAGCACAGTAACAGCAAGAATCAACTCTGGTGTTAGGAGAAATACAGCTCTGCCAGAAAAGACAAAGAGAGGTGAGACAAATAGTTTATAGTTTCACAGCCTGTAGGTAGAAAATGAAATGTTACATGAGACAATATCCGGATTACGATTCCAGGTCTACGGGTGCAAGGACTCGAAAAAAGCATCCCACACGTATCTATTGAAAGTTATGGAGATGCCCTCAGTGATGAAGCCAGAGCAGAGATTGACCAGCTGTAAGTAAGATGTTAGATCTTTAGTCAATTTTTCATTTGGACCCTCTAGATGCATGCGCACACACAGATACATACATAGACAGTCACAAACATCTCCTTACTTCTGAAATGTGTGACTTCAATTCTGCTCCCCTGATGTGAGAGCTGCTGCAGTTGTACTGCAGGATCACATAATGTGACCCATCTGAGTGCCCAGCTCCTGACTACAATAGCCTGTTGCAGTTTTTTCACTAGAGCAGCAGGTCTCCCAGAGCACTGGTGTCCGTACGCATGGGCCTAGTGTGCCTAATTGATAATCTCCATCTGCCTTTATTTAATCAGCCACTATCCCAGTAGATACAATTGGGAGTGTCACTCTTTAATTACTCCAAGCAACCATTATGAACAATTACATTTTGGAGTTGTATCTTGTTTATCAAGATTCCACGTTGTTGAAAGTCAAAACCACAAAGTTGATGAGAGATCCGCCATGTTGTTGAAGAACACAGAGACTGCGAGGCACAAGTATATGAGTCTAGAGGTGCTGCACTCTCTTCAGCAAATGCAGCAGGCTGAAGATCACAGGTGAGCCATGTGTGTAGGCTGCGTGAACCCTGTAGATTATCTCATGCCGCCTACTCTATTTTAAAATAGTATAAAACAAGAAACAATCAATACAGTGCAATATAATTTAACACATTTTTAAATAAAGCAAAAAAACAAAACAAAAATAACAACATATCATTTAATGCTCTTAATAAACATAGATTTTTTGTGATAATGTATTTAGCTTAGAGGTTTTAGGAAGTATAAGAGGGAACAAAAAGTGGAATTCTGAAATTCCATGTTTTCTAATTTAAAAAGGGAGTTTTCTCACTAAAAGGTATGTGCAGGAGGTTGCAGTTTTAAATATGAGGTGACCACAAAGGGGAGACATATTAGGACACTGAAAGACCATTCTATAGGAATTCCATTCCGAGGAACACACTGCCCTTACTAAAGTTACTAATGACCTACTCTCTGCCAAACCCAAGGACCAATACTCTATGCTGTTCCTACTGGACGTTTCTGCTGCTTTTGATACTGGGGACAATACTCTGTTCACAATCTTGGTCTCCGTGACACTGCTCTCTCCTGGTTCACATCTTACCTTTCTGATCGCACCTTCAGCATCTCCTTCTCCAGTAACACTTCCCCTACACCTCCTCTCTCAGTCGCCGTACCACAAGGCTCTTTGGACCCCTTCTGTTCTCTGTTTACACTTCCTATCTTGGCAAATTAATATCAACCTTTGGCTTTCAATGACACCTGTATGCTGATGACACAGAGATCTACTTATCATCTCCTGATCTTTCTTCATCGGTTTTCGATTGTGTAAATACCTGCCTCCTAAAACGCGATCTCTCCAAAATGAAACTTCCTACCCTTCAATGCTAACATTTCCTCAATAGTATCCCTCAATGTCAATGGTGCAATCATCTCCCTGCCCCTTCATGCTCACTGTCTTGGTGTCACCCTTGATTCAGATCTCTCATTCACCTCCTATCTGCCGTCTCCGTCTTAAAGACATTGCCCGCATCTGTCCCTTTCTAACTCAAGATGCCACTATGGCTCTTGTCTATGTCCTCATTATCTCCCATCTTAACTATTTTAACCCTGTCTCAGCTGATCTCTTTCATACCCATCTGGCCCCTCTACAATCCACCATGAACACTGCTGCCAGACATTTCTTCCTTCTCCATCGCTTTACTAACCCTTGTCCTCTCTGTCAGTCTCTTCACTAGCTGCCTATGCACTTCAGAATTAATTTCAAAATCTTGACTCTTACTAATCTCATCATAACGGTTTCCTCACTTACATCTCCTCACTCATCTCTAAATACACTCCTAATTGGTCTCTCTGCTCATCACGATGTCTGCCTGTCCACTGCTCTGAATTCTAGCTCTCATGCACACCTACAAGATTTCTCAAAGATTGTCCATATGTGTCTTTCCCCTTCCCTTCCGATCTTCAAGAAATTCCTCCAGACCGGCTTCTTTAAGGACGCCTATGAACTAAAGAGTTAAAGTCTTTAAGCCCATATCCCGTAGCTTCCCTTTCCTAGTCCATTTCCTGCAATACTTATACTAATGTGGCTGGTCCATCCCTAACAATTGCACTTTTACCCCTTGTAAAATATATCCAAAAATACCTCTTTGTAAGCTCGTTTGGCAGAATGAATGTCTCCACTTCTACATCCCCTGTTTTCGAAGTAGTAACAGTATCACTCCACAGTAAAATCACCAGCTATTGCATCTGCTATGGGTGAACCAGAACTTCTTGGTAGAAGTTGTAGTATGACCAAACCTTAATCATTAAAACTATTAGCCACAGTTGACATATAAATAAGCAATTCCTTCCAAACTCAACCACCCTTATTATAGCAGACATGTGTTTACTTAAAGCCTTGTACTTTAAATCTTGTAGACAGTAACAGATGTAATCAGTCTTTTTGGTCTTGTTTTTATTCCGCAATTAATTTTTTTTTTTTGTTCATTTGTTTCAAAATTGTTTTAACCCCTAGAGCTGTCCTCCGGGAGAATGTGATACAGATCCGTTTGCAGAAGGAGCTGAGGGAGAAAAATGCAAGTCTATGTGCCCTCAGGGAACAATTTCAACAACTTAAAGAGGTAAAAATGTGTACTAAAAGTTATTCCTCAGTTACAAGTTACCATTTAATGCTTACAATGAGTAATCTAGCTCTGGTATTAATATTGTGCTTTTTTTTCAGTCTTATGAAACTGAACTAGAAGAGGTAAGTGTGTCCTACTAAATAGCAGACTTAAAGTGACCCACCCATTCTAATTAGAGATCTCAGTGTGTTTGTAGTGTGTGATATTAGCCTTAGGCAAATCGCAAATCCTCTTTTACTTGATTTACGTAGCAGACAATCAAAAAAAGACATTTCCATGTAGGCCACAGCAGCAAGCTGTCTTTTACTTGGACACAAATAATCAACCATATTTATTTTGTTCTCTTGTAGAAGCAAAAATCTCTGATACTGAGCAACAAGGCTGTCTTGACTCAGTTAGAGGACCTCAGCTCACAACTGAAAGAAGAACGGGCCAAGGTAGTGGCCTTGGAATTAGAAAAGCAAAGTGTGCTCAACCTACAAAAGTCACTGTTGGAGGTGAGATCTAGATCATCCATGAGTCAATATGCAAGGGAGTAGGGAGGTAGGTTCTCAGAATACAAATGTAGTCCAATGCAAGCCTAAATACCTAATAGAAATGAAGGTTGGAGCAGACAGGCAGTAACATAGAATCTTAATTTGAGCCAAATTTGATAAAGTTCCAAAGTATACCATAATTTGTGAAATTTTTTACATAACCCTTGCATTGTCCATAAATGCAGATTTTTATTACCCCATTTACAACATGTAAATAATTGTGACATAACATAAATAAAACGTGTGACACTAATACGGATTAAGAATTGTCTGCAGCAGTTGTTTCTTTAATGCTGCAACTTTTTTTTATTAAACATTAATGCATTGAACAACTGAAACCATCAGTTATGGTTATTGACCATAACCTCACATCTAACCATTTGTTTCTTTCACTATGAGGTGTCCCTGTCACAACCCCTTGAATCTCTACTTTGAAACCTTATTTACTGTCTTGAGGTCACTTTTGACTCATACCTATCATTCACCCCCCAGATCAACTCACTGGTGCATTTTTTCTAGCCCTTTAATGCTTAAGATACCAAAAAAATATTTAGTTAAATCCTGACCCACCATTCAATTTAAAGCAAACCATCCACATTTCAATGTAGGCGACCGATCTCCCTTTTTCAAATTCACACTTAACTCCGCCACAACATCTACGCTAAATGATCAGGAACTGCTCCCAATTCCATCCGGACAACGCATTTACGCAATCTGATTCTGCAAACTGGGCACAGGAATGATCCTTACCAGAGTATTCATCTGCAAACATTCATAGTTCAGAGTATTCATCTGCAAACATTCATAGTTCAGAGTATTCATCTGCAAACAACTTAAAAACCAAACCTAAAACCTTCATATAGTAAATCTGCAGTTTCTTGATCTGGATACTTAAGATATAAATAATATATATTCCTGATCCCGCCAACTCTTTGGGCAGGCTAGTATGCTCCTCCCTTGCCTCAAAGAGTTCCTAGTGTTTCTTAAAGCCTAAATTTGATGCATTTCACTTATTTATAAAAGCAGCCAAAGGGCTGATTAGTTATTGTTAAACATACATATGTTTACATAGTGCCCTCATATGCAGGGCCACCATCAGGGGGGTACAACCATTACAGCTGTCGCTCTCCATTAACAAAAAAAAAAAAAAGTGCACTGGACCACTAATTAGAGGGGGCTGGAGTAAGAAGCCTTCACTAGGGTCAAGGAGGTCTCAACCAATCAGAGACATCTCAACTCTCCTGATTGGCTGAGCTTTAAGAAGCTTCTCCTGATTGGCTGAGTCCTGCCACACGGAGCTTAGTGTAGGCTACAACCCGCACCAGCTAAGGAATCCAATGAATGTGTGATACGTGTATGTATGTGACTGTGTTTTTCTGTTTGTGTGACTGTATGCGTAATGTTTAATAATAGAGGGAGTTAATTGTCTGAGACTGCTCATGTCTGGTAATAAGGGGGTTATTGCCTGACATGGATTATGTATGGTAATGACTGTATGTATATTATAAATATATTATTAAATCTGAAATCAGCAAGGTTCCCAAGGCTAATAATTTCTATAATATAAAATGTATTTTATGTGTATGTGACGGTGTGTGCATATCAGTGTGTATGTAGTATGTGTATATGTGTATATGTATATATATATATATATATATATATATATATATATATATATAATGTAGTCACCCTAGCTCTCACTGATAGAGGCGTCGCTAGTCTCCTTTGACACTTTGACAACGTCTTTGTCCCCAAATGACAGTCTTTGTCTGGGAAAAAGATCTTCATATTCCATGAATATTCGCCCATTCCTGTGTCCAGTTTGGGTGAATATTTGTGTACGTTCTTTGTGTTTGTTTTTTTCTTCGTTTTTTGCCGTTTTTTGTAGAAGGGGTTAATACGGGGTTAACGCGGTACGCACTACGCAACAGCTTTGGCGCCAGGATTTTAAATGTCCGTACGAGCAACTCTTTTGGTCGCACCTGCACTTCATTGGTTGATGGCACACAAGCCCCCTGCTGGCGACCAATATAGTTGCTTGTACAGACTTTTAAAATCTTGGTGCCGCAACTTGGCCGGGCGAGACCACTGGTCTCCCCAGTTTAAGAGTTAAAGGTCCGTACGAAATTAGTTGATGCCAGAGGAGGCCCCTGCAGGCGACCAATAGAGTAATTCGCACGGCCCTTTAACTCCTGACGGCAAACCTCTCGTTAACCCCTGCGATGCTGCGTAGATAAGGTAGGCTGTATGGGGAAAAGACCAGGGAGATTAGTAAACAAAGACAAACACGAAGATTCTTTGTGTTGTGTGTCTTCGTCTTTGTATAGTTTTTGCCGCCACCATGTTCGTATGTTTGTATGTTCGGTATTTTTGGCTGAACAATGAAATCGCAGCCTCCGTGTTCGTTTTCATGTTTGCCTGAATACAAATGCACAAGTCTACTTGTCTGTGCCATCATTGGGCTGAGATGGCTTGTCAGTACTCCCAAACGACTTGTCTGTGCCATATTTGTTCCCCAACACCTTGCCTTTGTCCTCATTGTGCCCCAAAACCTTGTCTGTGCTATCTTTGCACCCCAACCAATTTGCCTGCACCATCTTTGTGCCTCAACCCAACATCTTTGTGCCCAAATTAAATACCAATTTAAACCATTTTTCTACATACTTTGAAGTTTTGGAGTTTGTAATTTATATAGAAGCTGATGTATGATTTCTTTCTTTTATATGCCATTTAAGACTCAGGTACTTTGTGGGTAAGGTCTTATGATATAGACTTGAAAAAAACAGTTTTACATAAATTTAAGCCTGTATGCAAATGCCAGAGATAAAATAAGCCTCCATGTCCCTGATATGTTCTTAAGAAACAACATTGTCATTCTGTTTCAGTTCCAAGAGAGGGTTGGTGATGTTGAAAAAGAGAAAGAACTTATCAAACAGCATTATGAAAACCTACTCAAAAGGTAAAATAATACTGTGGGTCCCTGAAAATATTCATTCCAAATGTCATCTTTGATGTATATAAAGCACTTTCCATTTACGTTTTCCTAAATATATTTTTTTTGTATCTGTTTTCTTTGTTGTCCTCCTTTTGAGATAATATGTCTGCCCTCTCATGTCTGTTTTGCAGTACTCTGGACTCTGATTGCCATACGTCTTGGCAGGAGACAGAAAAGGAATTAAGGAATCAGATTTCTGACTTGGATAACCAAAACCGCACAATTATGTCTGAGCACATGCACAACAAAGAACGGGTCTTGCATGAGAGAGGTACATGAATCCAAATGCCACCCACAGGTGCATATTGTAGTATTGATTTCTAGCAGGACCATTGATACCATTGTTTCTTTCAGAGACAGAGCAGCAACTATAGCCATTGCCTTTCACAGTCATGGTGCTTGGATAACATAACCCACATAAAGCTGTCGTATTGCTCAGTGAACAAGGGATATCAAATATGTCACAAAGAGTTGTACAGCTGTACAAGTCGTCATGTTGCTGTTTTTTTTCAGAACTAAATGAACAACTAAAGCGGGAGGTATCTCAACTGCAGATCCAACTCTTAGAGAAGATTGATGAAGTCCACAGGCTAGAGGAGAAAGTGTCATCCATTTTATCTTCAAGAGCTACAAGAGATCACCAGAACAAAGAAGAGACATCTCACAGAATGGCGGTGGGCAAGAGTTGTTCAAACTCTACAGTGAGAAATGTCATTGTCCCTTTAAACATGAATGCTTTACAGTGAAGTAACTCAGTTGAAAAGAACTTTAATAAGTACTTTTGAAGTGTCCTTCATGGGAAACATGGCAGCATTACACAATAAGCAAAGTACAATCCATTAATCCATAATATGTTTCTCTAGGTGTTTATTTTTGTACAGTAAAACACCAATCAGCATTTCTAATGATATTAATTATTTTGTTCTTTTTTGCAGACTCCTGAAAAGGCAAACTATGTAAAGCTGACAGAAATGAATAAACCGGAGAAGAGAGGGGATGAAGAAACAGGAAGGACCTGGGAAATTGAGAAGAATGTAGATCAAACTAGAAAGGTAGAGGACACCAGGCATAAAGAGACCATGGACAATGGAACAGAGAAAGAAGAAAAAAACAGGAGAGAAGAGGAGGAGAAGGAAATGTTAAGGAAGATTCACAGAATGGATGCAGCACATGCTGAGACTATCCTTGAATTAGACAAGACTCGAGAAATGCTATTGTTACAACACAAAATCAATAATGATTATCAGGTACTTTAAGTGAGGAGAACATGTCAAGAGTGACACAGCCAGGTCCACAGGCCTAACTAGACTATATTATTTAATTTTTAAAGGGAATGGTATAAAGGCTTAGGAAACTAACTTTGATAATCTAATTATAACTGTACGAAATATCTACTATTCTTTAAACTATCCAAAACTGTCCGCCTCAGCTCTGCCTTTTTAATATGAGAGATGTTTTCATGAGGATGTCTTGTCCTAAAATGTTTACCTGTCAAAATACGTAATATAAAAAAAATGCATAAGGGGTATAACGAGGGCGAGGGGAGAGTTTTTGCTGTTATCAGTTTTAGAAATTTAGAGCAAGTTACTGGCCCAGCCTTACTTTAGTTCTTGTTTCATGACATATACATTTTCATGACCATGCCTTTTAGGAGGAGCTTCAGACACTGAGACTTAGAGCTGAAAATGGAAGCAGAGAGAAAGAGGAGACAGAACAAGTCTATAAAGCCAGGCTGCTGCAGCGTGAATCCAAGATCCAGAAGCTGGAGGGTAATATCCAAGATTATGGACATTGTGTCAAAATATATGTAGATGTAAGCTTTTATTAAAAACTGAACACTTTCCGGCACAGCTGTACAATCGTTTTATGGTGCTCACTTTGTCGCTGGCTCTAAATACAAAAAATGTTTTCTTGTCTTTATATTCTACTTCCTTACAGCTCAGCTCAAGGACATTGCATATGGGACCTATCCCCCCCGAGCAATCACAAAGGAGTCCCCTTCTTCTGATGAGGATATTTCCTTTACTCCAGTCCTACACAGAGGGGAGACTCTTTTTGAGATTCACATTGGGGGCATCTGTTTCTCACCACACGGTCTGAGAAGAGTTTGTGATCCAGAGCCAGTCACCTTCTGCATCTACTCTTTCTATGACTTTGAGACACATGCTACACCCGTTGTGAATGGCGCACAGCCTCAATATAACTTCACCTCTAGTTATGCGGTCATTCCTATTGGTGACTTCTTGCACTATCTCAGGGTGGGGACTTTAACAGTTGAACTATATCAAGTCATTGGGGGTGAACATTGTGAACTGGCAAGGGCCCGAATAAGTCTTGAAGCAACGCTGCAAAGCAGAGACAGAGTATACAGAACCACCATCCTTACAGGTAACATATCAGTATTTATGCTAAACAAATAAGCCATAGCTTTACTATGCTACCGTACTGCATCTTTCCCCCGAAACCCAAGACTGTCTTATTTCGTCAACGGTGTTCCTTTATCAATCTTTAGAAGCAGTTTTTTCCATTTGGTTTATTCTTTGTTGTTTGAAAACGAGTCAATAGATACCTCTTGTTTTGTGTTACAACAAGTTGATTGGATTATATAAGGAGAAAATAATACAAAGAAGCTTGTGTAAGGTGCTTTCCTACATCTGAAGAAGGTTTACTGAAATTTCTTTGAGTTATCTTTTCAATGCATAAATATTAATTGTATTTACTAAAATGAAAAGATGCTTTTTTATTATTATTACATTTGCTGGCTGTATGATAGAATGTAAAAAAAACTAGATTGACGTTATTAAATGTTTCGGGTTTGTTGGGCAGTGTAAACCATACATTTGTGTTTTACCACTCCATAAAAACACACACATTAATGTCTCTAATAAAGCAGCCTGATATCAATGTAGCATTGTGACGGCAACACTTACTTTCAGATACCAGTGGGGAAATCATTGGGGAATTGGATTATTGGCTGCATCTACACGGACCTCTCTCCCAGACTCAACATTTACAGAAGCAGAGAAACAAAGCCATCAGCTACCTTTCAACACACAAACGAGGGGCCATGCCCAAGGTGAGAGCAGAGTGACTAGAATATAATAACATATCGGCATATGAAACAAGTGCAGCACTTGAATCGTTGGCTTCTTATAGTCACAAAAATGACGAAAATAATTTGCCTGTTATAATGGTTTATATTCCAGACCATACTATCAACGGCCACTGATGGGCCTCAGAACGTGCTGATCATTCGGATCTGGGGCTGTAAAAGGCTGTGGGGAGGACGCATTGGTTATCAACCCAGTCCTTATGCAGTTTACCAATTCTATCATCATAAAGACCACACCACTTCAATTATACCCTGCAGTAGTAACCCCCAGTTTGGGGATGAAGCCTTCTATCCTTTGCATCTCACCACTGACCTGGAGCGATATCTCTTGAAGGAACGCCTATATGTTTATGTGTTTGATGATGAGGAGACACAACCTGGAGGGTACTTAGGGAAAGTAGAGGTGCCTTTGTTGGCTTTAGCACAAGGAAAAAGCATTCAAGGTGAGGACAGAGGCATGATGAACCTATATCCAGCATGTAGCTTACAGAAAGCAGTGGACACTTACAGATAGATGACATATGGGTATATAAACAACATTATTTATCAATATAAGGCGCTATTAACTGTTTGTGTACTTTTTTATTTTTAGAGCTGTAAAAACAAATCAGCAGGTTAGTCATTAAAAAGAAATCATAACGTGGCAATAGATGGAAAAAAAATGACTAGCCTTGTACAAACATTTTTTTTTTAATCTTTTTAGCAAATAGCCCATTGCATTTCTAGTCAGAAACCATTAACACATAACCTTGCAGGTTTTTCTAGCTAATCCCAGCCCCATTGACTGTCTCTTCTTTTCATTTACATTAACAGATGTTCTTTTCCTCACTTCTCAGGTGATTTTGCACTGATGGATCCCAATGGAAAGTGTACAGGGTCAGCACAGGTCAGTTTGGAATGGAAGTTTCCCTACCAGGCTCCTGGCAAGTACCTCTGGGAATCCGTCACTAATAGTCAAACACCTCCTGAAAAGCCACTGGAGGGAGCATTTTCACAGGTAAAGGCGCTCACTGTGGATTTATTAACCAAAGGTGCAGTGAATGTAGTTTGTAGTATAGGCAGATATGCAGAAGGAAACTTCTGTTGTATCGGTATATTTAGTACTGCCAACTCGCCTGCATGCTTAATAGAAATTAAACCTGCAAGCTTTACAGTTAATTGATACAAGTTATATGAGAGTCGTGTAACAGAAATGCAACATCTGAACTCTTTACGAAACATATAAACAATAAAAAAAAATGAAAAAAACATTTTTTGATTGAGAGAGTACTAAATGAATGAAACAGCCCTATTAGGAGGTTAAAGGTACACATGACCCTTTGGGGGTGCATTGTGTGTGTGTGCACAGATGTGTGTGTGCACAGATGTGTATGAGCAAATGTGTGTGAGCACAGATGTGTATATATGCAAGTGTGTGAGCATGGGTGTATATGCGCAAGTGTGTGAGCATGGGTGTATATGCGCAAGTGTGTGTGAGCATGGGTGTATATGCGCAAGTGTATGTGAGCATGGGTGTGTATGCGCAAGTGTGTGTGAGCATGGGTGTGTATGTGTAAATGTTTGTGTGTGTGTGTGTGCATGGAAGTGTATGTGTGAACATTGATGTGTGTGTTAGCACGGGTGTACATGTGTAAATGTTTGTGTGTGAGCATGGGTGTAAGGCCAGTGCAGGTTACCACAGAGGGCAAGGAGCTGATGCCCAGTTGTCAAATACTGTTGTTACAACCATAGACCCACATAACAGGTTTCACATCTGGAGCACCACAGACAGCATTTGGCTGAGGAAGATTAATCTCTCAAACTAGGCCTGATATGTACCCAGGAGGTAGAATGGATATTTGCATGCTGTTCAAGCAATGAGAAACGGCTGTTTTTGTTTGTTCGTTTTTTTTGCAGAGTAAGTCTTTACATCTTTCAAAGACTGATTTAGGTAAGCCAAGACCACCCAAGTCTCGAAAGGTTGAAGAGAACCTGCAGTGGGACCATCATTTCAGAAAACGGGGGAAGAGTAACAATGATGGACAGGTGAAAAAACCAAATGGCTTAGTAGCGGTGCATCAGAGTGAGGAATTTGATATGGATGTGGAGGTTTGTAAATAACAATTTAATTGACATTATTAACGTGGAAATATAAACAAAGGAATCTCTTGAGAAGTAAATGTTAAGGGAAGGAAATATACATTGACACACATTCATTTTCCGGTTGATAGGAAATCACACCGGAGCCTGAAGAACTGAAAAAGCACATGATGGAAGAGGAGCCCAATGAAGTCGAGCACAGTAGCTCATTGTATCCCAACATAGGCAAAGAAGAACCCCATCTACCTCTGCAGTGGGGTAAGACACTATCACTTGATTGGTAACAGGTAAAATCATTTCATATGACTGATAAGAATGTTCATGTTCTGTACTCAGGTGAGCAGGCCACCGATTACAGTGATTCACAAAGCACAGAAAGCGATGACATCATCATTATTGAGCCACAATTTCCACGCAAACCTGTGAGTTTAAATTAAATGGTTACCAGTTGAATTTGCCTGCAATTATCTAATTTCATTTTTGAAACACTAGTTCAGCTCTGCCACAATCACGTTAATTATCCTATTTAACACACACCAAACAGCCATAACGCTGATAATCTTGTTATCAGGGCACCTGTCAGTAGGTGGGAGCAAGTGAACATTTCGTCCTCAAAGTTGATGTGTTAGAAGCAGGAAAAATGGGTAAGCGTTAGGATCTGAGTGACTTTGACAAGGGCCAAATTGTGATGGCTAGATGACTGGGCCAGACATCTCCAAAACTGCAGCTCTTATGCCGCAGTTGAATGTTCATGCTGCCTGGAGTATACTTTTGGTTGCTATGGTGAAAATACAATTTTTTAAACTTTTACATATGCACATTTTATTAATAAGCCCTAGAAAATATAGACCATGAGTTTGGTTTGCAGTTTGTGTTTATTCTTTGTAGCTATCTAATGAATCACTGGAAAGGACAACCCACATCGCTGTCCGTCATGGTTGACGTGTAATTGCTAACCCAAGTTTACTCCAGTGGTCTACAGATGTGTAGAGTTGAAACAAGAGGGGTGGTGGGCATGCTCTGTACAGCCTGATAAACCAAGCTGGATTTAGGGGAGAGACTGACGAACTTGGTGTACTTCTCCAGTATAAGGTGGTCTTGATAACTTGTAAGGGTGGAGGTGATTTCTTTTGTAGTAATTTTAGTGTGTTTCATTGGAAGAGCAATGATGAAGCCATATAGCAATGCCCTATTAAAATGTTACTGTTCTTTTAGTGACAAAAAATCTTGAGCTATGGCTTCATTCAGTTAAAGCTCTCTGAAACTGTACTCGGCTGGCTACAGAAATTCAGTTGTTACTGAATAGAACCATTTGCAACATGAACGTTTTTAACAAATATAAAATATCTTAGTAATGTCACAATAAATAGCATTCACAAATAATATACTGCCTAGGCAATTGTAGAAAGAGCAGCGTGGGATTTATCTTTCTCTCCCGAAATACAGCCTTCTTCAAGAATTCGTGTGGAGATAGCTTCTTTGACCTTAGATCCATATTCAGAGGTGGCTTCCGATGAGAGCGTTCAAAGGGTTTTTGTTGAATTTTGCTTCCCCGGTGTGCCCCGAGAGGAAACCGAGACTCCTATGTCACTCCGGAAACCCGGTAGAGGTGAAGAAATATACTTCCACTTCAGCAAAGGTCTGTTTAAATCTCTTTTGTATTATTATGCTATTTTTCCCTTCATTTCCCTTTGTAGACTTGTAGAGCATTATTATTGGAATGCTTTCTTTTTTACATGTAACAGCATAATTCTTCACAAATTCCCCTTACAAATATGAAATCCAATGAATTGTAATTTTTTTTATTCACCCAGTGATCCACCTGGATGGTGTGGAATATGCTGAACGTAGACAGTTCCTCTACATGCTCCTTGAGGGATCAGATGATTGTGGAGAGAGAAACAAGTATGTAGAGATTCTGAAATATAGACTACTGGCTTTTTATGATTATCATTTATATCAAAAAGAAAAATTCTCCACATCAAAAAGATCATGTAAAATGTGTTGAATTATGATATACTACAAAATAAATAAGCTATTAATAAGAAGGCCCTAACTGCTCTTGGCCTTTATATTACTTGCGGCACCTGGGCATTACTTTCACTACTTACGTTTTAACAGAGCAGAGGAGGGAAGACATGTTCTGGCCACACCATTAACATTGAGTCATGTGACCTCACTGCATTCATGACTGCATAAGTGGGCCAAACCAAGATGGATTAGTCCTGTTTCAAGAATTTCGCCCCCCAGGCCAGCTGCCCCAGAAGAGACCCTTATCTCAATTGATACATAGTGTTGTAGGGGTAAGGAAAATAAAAAAACAGGATAAAGGGGGAGTAAAGAGAGAGAGAGTGAAGGAGAGATAAAGTAATGAAAAATAGAGATAATAGAGAGTGAATGATAGGGGGAGAGTGACCAGCGAAAGGGAGGGAAAATGTGAGTGTAAAGAGAAGGAGAGATAAGTAAGCACGTGTGGATAAATAAAGGGTAGAGTAGAAAGGGAGGGAAAATGTGAGTGTAAAGAAAAGGAGAGATAAGTAAGCACGTGTGGATGAATAAAGGGTAGAGTAGAAAGAGAAAAGGGAGAGAGATATAAAAGAGCTATATTGAATAAGAGAATAAATGGAAGAAGAAAAGGAAGATATATTAAATTGCAAGTCATGTTAATAACAGGCATATACTGTACACTAATTTATATATACATATATTAAGGCATTACATTTTGCTAACAAAATTTATATTTTATGAGTAAGCCTGCTTTTTTTCTTATTGCTGTCTTAAAGGTTAAGGTTCACAGTGGTTAGTGACCCCATTAATGAGGAGCAGGAGGAATGTCGTAATTTGGGGTATGCCTACTTAGGCCTACAGTTCTTGATGATGAGATCTGTGGACATTGTGGAAGAAACCCTGCAGAGTGAGTAAAGGAAAAAGTTTGCTAATCTGAAAACGTATCACACATTGTTGTCCATGGTACTGATTGCTGAAATGTATTTTCTACAGTTGTGGATGTGATGGATCAAAGTCAAGTAATTGGAGCACTTCGAGTTGCAATAGAAGCAAAAGATGCTGCTAGGACAGTATACAGAGAGAAGAGAACAAAGCTTCATTCTTCATTGTCTTCATCCCTTAACAGACACTGACTTTTTCATTAGTTATATTGAAGCAAACCAAAAGGCATAGGGATACGTCTGAGAAAGCATATATTCTGGTGCTTAGGTATGAAGGGTTTATTCACCAAAGGGAGAGTTGGCAGGAGAGTGTTTAACTCTCTCACTTCACTTATTATAAAAGGTCAACTCCAGCAAGTTTCTCGGGGTGAAGGGTTTGGGTGATAAACCCCAAAATGTGTATTCCTTTTGTCTCATGATCATGACAGCATAAAGGTTTGGTTCCACATGACCAAAATATTCTATACGATCTCTAGTATGTAAGCAAATAAATGTATTTATACAACAAAATCTTTTTATATATGGCAGCAGCTTATTGTGTAAATATTTGGCAAACTTTACACGACAAAAGACCCTCCCAGAAATAATTTTGAACATTACTCAGGACAATGGTTCTAATGATGCCACTAGCTGCAGAAGCAGGTGCTCGATGGGGTCAGGGCTCTGTGCAGGCCACTAAACTCGTCAAACCATGTCTTTATGGACCTTGCATGGTGCACAGGGGAACGTGCTGAAACAGAAAAGGGCCTTTCCCAAAACAGTGCCACAAATTGCATTGAAAAACAGCCCTAGCCCCAAAGGCGTTGCTAGGTTTCCAAAAGATCCGGGGCTAGAACCCACAGCAGATTGGACCGCAGTGGAGTCCTCTGTGGGAGTGGTTGCTGCGCACACTGCACGTATATAAACACACAAGCACAAATATTTGTAGAAAATTTATAAATTAACAAAATTCTGATTTCTTCATGGAAATATGCAATCAATTTTAACTCTATATGTACATAAGGACTTGGCCCAGCACCCAGATTCCACACAATGGTCTCCTCTCGATCATCCACTTTCTCATTATCTCTTCATCGAAGTCCTCCCATTGCTCTTTAGCTCTCTTCTTTCCCTTTATCCCCCTTCTCGTTCTCTTCTTTCCATCAGTTCCCTTTTGTCTTTGTTCTCTACCTTTCTCTCTCCCCTTAATGTAAATCTCCACTCTGTTTTTCCATTTGAGTCCCCTTTCATATCTCCTATTCATTTCATCTCTTCTGTTATCACACGTCCTCTCTTTACCTCACCTTTTTTTTTTCCTTATCTATTCCCTCTTCTCGCTATCTTCCCCACTTCTTATCCCTCCTACTTCTCATCTCTCGCCTCTTTCTCTGAATCGCTTTTCTTTCTTTCCCCTTTGTCCCCATAGCTCCTCCCTTTTATTTTTTTCCTTTCTCCCTATCTCTACTCTTATTCATTATTATATTTGGCATCTTTCATATTTTCCTTGCCTCTCCCCCAGTTCCTTACATACGCAGTGGCACACACACACACTTGAACAATCACGCCAACACACACGCCCACATACTAACGTGTACATATTTGCGCACACACACAAATGCTCAGAAACCTACATGCATGCTCACAAGCACTTTCTCCTTCCCCCACTCATCCCCAACAGCAGATTTTCTTCACTGCTTGCACAGTATGCAAGCAGCTTTTAGCCGCAGCATCAGCCCCAGTAAAACCCCTAGTGCCCCTGCCTAGACCCTTATCCCTCCTCTACCAAAACTTTACACTTCCTGATATTGAAGTATGTTGCATGACTCTACAGAACATTTTCCACTGCTCCAAAGTCCAGTGGCTCTGATACATGTGTATCGCTGCTCAGCCATGGAAACCTATTTCATGAATCTTGCGATACGCAGTGCTCTCTCTAATGAGAGGACAGGTGATTTCTATTCATTACATGCTTCAGCACTGGCCCACCCTGCTCTAACGCCTGTACTGTTGTCACCCCTAAACACTCTTCCACTTCACAATAATAGCACTTACAGCAGACCGAAGCATATGTACCAGGGCAAAAACGTCAACGGACTCGTGGAAAAGGTTCTGAATATGAGAATATGAAAGGATGCTTCAACCATTAAAAAGACATCCAGGAAATGAATAATTTGTAAGCCTGTAATATAGCAGAGAAGAGCTTGGTAAAGGCACAAGATGGTGAAGGCCAAAAAAAGTCATGTATTCTGGTACTGCCCATCCGCAAGAAACCTATGCCAATACAATGAATCTCTTCTATGGCTCTTCCAACCACTTCATGCTGCAGTTACTGCAGCTAAATCCTGACTGATCTAGCCACAGAAAGTAACAGCCACGCACAAGACCTCTCTTGCAGCCCGTTCTGCTTAAAGTGCCTGGAAAAGCTGACCTCCTGGTTGTTTCATCTACACGGGCACACTTCTGTAGATTAAGCGGTTGCAAAAGTATAGCGCACTGGAAGAATCTTACCCTCTTAATTCCAATGCTAATCTAATGAGGGTATGAAGCCCTCATGGAGAACATAGGTGTTCTGATATGTAAGTAGGTCATCATCCAATTCTAAGTCTGTAACCGACTAGCTTAGAACAAGCAGAACAAAGCTTCCTACTGGGGTCAAAGTATCTCCACAACTCTGACAAGTTGGATGCTTAGACGAGATGTTTCCCTTCTACTTTTAAGGTAACTTGTTTGTCTGAGG
Source organism: Spea bombifrons (assembly GCF_027358695.1). Classification (NCBI taxonomy): domain Eukaryota; kingdom Metazoa; phylum Chordata; class Amphibia; order Anura; family Pelobatidae; genus Spea; species Spea bombifrons. The sequence continues at coordinate 109,724,364 of NC_071087.1, read as the reverse complement.
ACCTGAGTACAGCAGCTCAATAGCGATGACACAGCCAATAGTAAAGGCTCACCAGGAGGCCTGCAGAAACAGAGAGAGGCCTGGCAAGATAGGCAGGAGCAGCAGGCAGGTAGGCCATAATATGGGGATGCGGTCTAGTCATCAGCTACTGTGGAGCAGAAACAGATCTTCAGCAGTCCGCACCTAATCAGCCCGCCCAAGAGCTGTAAGGCTCTAGAGATCCTGCACCCAGCGCTTGGTAGTTGTATGGCCCTCCCAAGGACCCAACCAGGGCTGCACATAAGGCTATAGCAGGGTACAGAGTCCTCTCAGGAGATCACACCTACCTACATAGAAGAGGGAGTTTTACAATTTTCTGTCCTAACTGGAAAGGCAGAGTTATCGCCTACTATATCCTACCAGGAATGACTGAGTCATTCATGGAGAACTGGACTTTTAAGATCACAAGCAGCTCAGGTACAGGCCATCTGCAAGCAAAGCAGTAAATAATCAAACCAAGAAACAGCAAGCAAAATGTAATTTATCCCTGAGGAATCTCATTTATTGTTTTAAATTGGGACTGAAAAATTGAGGCATCATTAACAGGGTGAATCATTTCAACCAGTGCATTTTCCAAAACCAGAATTCACCGTGTAACTGCAAAAAGATGGCAAACAGGAAAAAATACTTACAAAAAGAGTTTATTTTTTGTTTACATTTCTTCAAAGTCTGAAAAACACCACTTATACCTCACTGCTAAGAGGAGAAAAAAAGCACAGAAGGAAAAAAAGGAAAAAATATAATATATTCAAACATTTAAATCATTGCCATTAAGAAGACCTCAAAAGCTGGGTAATACAGTTAGAAGCCGCAGAGAGGAGAACTATTTCAGACTCTTTATACTTAAAACAAAATGTGTTCTGCAAATGAAAATGTAAAAGTTCTCTTTTAATGAAATTCTATGTGAGCAGCACAGGAAACAAAGGGAAGGGGTATAAAATTAGGAAATAATTGGTCAAACGCACAGGGAACAAGCAAACCAGCAAATCAGCACAAGTGGTTTCAGGAGCTGCTCTAAACCACTACACTGTCACAGCATTACACTGTCCCTGAAGCACAGAAAGTGCCATGGATACAAAAAAAATTTCATTTTTCCCCCAGACAAAAATAAAATGAAGAATATTTCAAATTTTATCTGTAATGAAGTTCTCATTGCAATGCCAACTTTTTTCAGTCCAGTAATGGAAGGGAAAAGGAGAAAAAAAATAAAAAGTATTGGTGTATTGGTCCATTTAACCTTCATTAGCCAACAGTCTGCAGAAGCAGCTAAAGCAGAATGTCTCAGACTCACAGGCCGTGTGAAGGTAGTTAAGAAATCCTGAATTTTGGAAGTGGTGAAAAATTGGGAAAAGGGATGGGAATATAGAACAGAAAGGGGAAGAAATATCTGCGGTAATGGATGTCACTTCCTCCTCTTTTTTGATGGGGTGGGAGCAGGTGCATGGCTCTTCCTCTTTTTAGAATTAATTTTGGGGCGTTCATCCTCCTCTTCGTAACGACTCTCTCTGTCAGCTGTTGATAAGAAAATCAAAATTATAAAAAATCAAATCCACGCGAAATTCGTCAACATCTAGTGTAAGCATAGCCATTACAACAGTAAACAGATCACAACATTTTTACTTATAAGGTAAAAAACAGTCATGTTAATGAACCCTTACAGCCTTTATTGCTAGAAGTGTTTAATGGATACAGACATCTTTGACAAAAAAAAGTCAGATCTGTTGAAGTTATATTAGGCAGATTTTCCATTTGTTGTATTACCAACTGCAGACTACAACACAAAATTCTGAGCCTTTTAAATAAAAGCTTGCAAACAAACTCACTGGGTGTTTGCACAGAGCAAAACAAACATGCAAATATGCGACAGCTGCAAGAAAGATGGCAGCTGTAAATTAGAAATCATTTACTATAACAAAACAAATTAACATGTAGGTTAATATTGCGCTATATTTTGTTAGTCTTAGTGCTCTTGGCATTTGTAATAAAATAGTAATTTGTTATCTTGTCTTACCTTTCCTAGCTTCTTCTTCAAGTTCATCCCAGTCTTTCCCACTCTCCTCATCACTACCCAGGGAATCTTCACTATAAGCTGATAAAATAAATCAATACATTAGTCACCAAATCGCATATAGCCAATAAGACTCATTGTACATTAAGCTCACATCATTTAATATGGATTTCAATGTTCACCTGACTCCTCTGTCTCATCAGAGTAATCCTCATCACTGTCCTCCTCCTCTTCCTCATACTCCTCCTCTGAGGGGTTAAAGGTCTCATCTTCTATTTCAGATTCTGATCCATCTTCTTCTGCACCACTTCCCTAATTAAAATAGAGCAAGATAATGAAAATGCGCTTAAACGCATACAGGTAACCATAGACTTTCAGTTTGTCAATTACACATTATCTGTTTGTCACTTATGACAAATAGTAAATATTAAACATTTGTTTTCTTTATGTGACCAAGTTAAATATAATGAATATACAGCCATAGCTTAAAATTACAGGCGCTATACTGGAGTAATTTCCATATCCAGACCAAGAAAGGGCTGTTGTGTACTTACCTCGCCCTCTGGCTCAAGGAAGGACCAACCACCCTGTTCAAAGAATCCCTCTGGATCATCTACAATGGTTTTCATGATTTTGGTCCAGTTCAGTGACTGCACCCCCTCTGTGTACTTGATGTCACAGGAGCTATGGAAAGGTAGATCAGTAAATGCCACATATGGCTTGTTTATTTTGAAACAAGTTTGCCTAACTATGCATAAATATTAGTATATTTCCAAAGACTATATAGATGGCATTTCAAATTTAAAGGCAACTAGGTAAGCAAAATGCTGATGAGAACTACCCCCCTTCTGGACAACGCTTTTTTGTCATTTGGAGTATTAAACATAAGGCCCCTTTCCACTATGAGCCGTTAATCGGTTGTCCAACAGGGCACTCACTTAAGCCACTCTTTTATTGGGTCGAGCGAAGCTACTGGGATGGCGTTGATCATTGTGACCTTTTTGTTGTAGTCCTTGTAGACAATAACCATGTCAAAGTTCTTCAAATGGAATTGCACCCTCTCAAAGTGAACAAGCTCCACCTCGTCCAGAGTCACGACAAACGGAGGCTGAGGAAAAAAGTTTTATAGCAAGATTTCAGATTATGGAAGAGCTATAAATATTGTGCAATAACTGGCTTGGGGTGAAATGTTCATCAGGCTAATTCAGTTTCCTTTCCTCATAAAAGCTATTGTCAATATACAATAGCATAAGCCATTTTAGTTATATTAAATCAGACATTACGTTACTAAAAAGAAAACCAAACAGTGGAACAGCATAAGTTATTGTGTTTCTTTATGTTTAAATCTTTACATGCACACCTTCAATCCTGAACGGTTTCATGGCTTGATGCATGAATTAAAGGTTACGTTTTATTGGGACAAAATAGAAATATATGTAAAGTTACTTTGACTGTGGGAGCAGAAATCTTATTTAGATGGATTCAAGACTCCATTTCCCCTGGACCAAAATAGCAATATCAATTTTTCGTATAAATACCAAGCAGAACCAGAGAAGAATACACATACGGGGGAAATTATTATTGGCAATAGAATCTTTAAAACCTGTTCTGTATCGGATACAATGCTATGGATACTCACCCACTCTGTGGTGTTAACCAAAGAACTACTGGTTGGTTGCAACAAACAGGTGCTTCTATATGGAGCTCCATTGAACCTGGAAGGTAGATATGACATACAGGTGGAATATTAATGCCAAGTGAGGTGATTTCTAAAGCATACAGGTTTAACGTACCAAACAGCTTTAATATGTAGAATTTGGGAGATCCACTTTAAGTGACAGACTAGGGTGAGGGAAGAATATATATATATATATATATAAAAAGCATCATGAACAATCCGGTGCAACTGGCGCATGCACAAGCTACACTGGAATAATGGGGAAGGCCTGAACGGAGGTCCGGCCATTCTCTGCCAGGTGTGTCAGTAAAAAAGGTTCCAAGGGGATGCGTCCACACATTAAAAATCATGCCCCTCGCACTAGAAATATAACTAGAAAAACCCAATATCATTGGTGTGGCTACACTAAAACATGGAAAAGGGGAATCGTGGGTGAACAAGCCCACATCACTTAATAGGGAAAAAAATCGTGTCACAAATCTACTTTGGACTACTCCACAAAAGTGACAAGTGTATGACTTGTTACCCTAGGTCTCGGAAAGGGACTTCAAACTCCAGATCTTCTTTTGTCAAAGATTCAACCTTTTCAATGAAGTTCTTGAAGGCAGTTTTCAACTTGTGCCTCATCTCTCTTTCCAACTAGTTAGGAGGAAAACAGAAGAAATGAAACATGGAGAAAATGTGAAAACCAGGGCTGAAAAACAAAAAAGGTCATCTCTAACACACTTTTCTGAGCTATAATTAATAGTTTGTGAAGAGCAGCTTCGCTGAGCCCGAAAAGTAATTGTTTCAACTTTAAAGAATGGCAAGTCAGGATTTGAACATAACCAGCCAAGCACCGGGTGAACTGATACTTTTTAGCAACAGCTGCATTTTACAGCACTTCATAAGTTCTAATACCGACCATTAATAAAGGAACCTTTTAATTATATATTTGTAATGCTAATTGGTTTGTGGTTCTTTGCTTGTATGTGATCAGATTTAGAGGGTAATGATAAATGTAAAATTTACGTCAAAGTAATAATTCATAAACTAATTTTAAAAAAGTGTGCAAAACAGGGAGTAAAGGGAAAACATTTTTTTTGAATGGTCCATCACTGAGTTTTTTGTCCTGACTCTTAAGTGGTAACTTTGTCCAGACATAATGAGCGTACCATTCCCAAATCTATAAATCAGCTTGAACAGTTTTAAACCTGAATCAACAGTCTCTGCTGTTCTACGTTCCCTTACCTGTTCAGCATACAGGTCATCGCGGTCATGCATATGCTGGTGCTTTCCTAAATCCGTGGTAATCTCTCCAACCTCTGTGTAGAACTGAACATCTGTATGCCTCTTCTTCCCAAACATTATGGCATTCTATGCAATCACACAAGTGTGGATAACAGATAAGTGTTAGTGAGAATCCAGTGAAACTGGTGCACGTTACATTAATACTATAGTATTATCATATTACCTTAAGGTGGAAATGTAAAACAATTATCATCTCCCCATCACATGGCTGGAATATGGCATGTTTGATGTTATTGTATAAAATGTCCACTTTGTCTCCTCGCACGGATGTAAAGCGAAAACCTATAAAGAATATGAAGGTCAATGTTAGCTTAGGCAACACACTGAGCTTTGTTAAGAGAAAAGAAAAAAAAAAACTTGCTTCTCACCATTGACATGAGCTTCAAGGGAGCCTTGCATTCTTTTTTGAGCTATATTGGGCCGGATGTACAAATCTTTCAACTTGGGGTTGCTACGATTGAGATTAATAACAAGGGAGTCTTGCTTTACTATACCCTGCAAAAGGAAGTAAAGGTCTAAGCATGGAAACGCTCAAAACAAAGAGAAACCATAAAATTATTAGGCATAATTACGGCATGGACTACACACCTCTTTTTCTTTCTCCTCAGCTTCCCTTGTCTTGTATCTTTTCTGGACCTCCTTGATAATACGGAAGGCATTCTGCAAGTTGAGTGATGGCACACTGGGGTCTCCTGGGGTTTTCATGTTTGAGGCTCGGTATGTTCTGAAGAATAGAACAGTCAGATTTAGAAGAGCGGTGAGAGCATTTCAGTAGACAGAATAAGGTTTTTGTAAAACATCTTACATTTCCTTAACAAATGTGGCATCAGGATTGGGGAAGATGTTGCCCTCGTTTCGCCCAAGGGCACTACCCGGGCAGTAGAAGTTGATTCTGAGGTAGGTATAATCACCTTCAACTGACATGCTAATATTCTGGGTGGAAAAAAGGGGAAAAGAGTCAAATATGTTTAAAAGATGTAGATTAATGTATTTATACCACGTTTAGGTGGACATGTGCCAACCCTCATACCATGCTACGAGCACACATGCCCACCTTTCATTTTTTTTTACATCTTCTCAATAGCATTAATAAAATCCCACATAATTCCCATTTACCTTGATTGTGGCAATGTGGAAGGGTGTAGCAATACCAAACACAGGCATGATGACAGTCTCATACTTCTTGTCAATATAAATCTTCATCTCACGGATCTCTGGCTCCTTTGGCATTTGAGATGAATATTTGTATGAAACATTGGATTTTCGAGCTCTGAAAAAAAAAAAATAAAAAAAAATTATTTTATATCGTTCTCCCTTTTCTTTACCTTAATTGGTCAGTTTTTCTCTCACTGTTTACTGGATTGGTTGTTTACTTGAAACAGTAATTTGGAAGCTAATCAAGATACCATTGATATAAACTGTATACATACAGTGCATTTTATTACATAAAAGGATGTAATCCCCTTAGTAAAGTCTCTGCTTACTTGTGTGAATTATGCTGCCTGCAAAATAACTTTACTACTGGGTGACATTAGCTGCTCCAGAAAGAGGAGAGAACTCAGGCTCAAGTCAGCTCAGGTACAGCAGCTGTAACTGTTCAGGAACCGACAACTGGTAAAACCCGATACCATCACAAAGGTATAAAAGCCAATTGCTTACTTCAAAGTCTGCTGCTCTCCCTTCTGCTCGGTAAGTCTTCTTTTTGCTTCCTCATTTAGTTGGTTAGCCAGCTCCTTCTGATGAGTGCGGCGTTTCTCCTCCGCAGTCATTTCATTCTGGAATGTAGTGAGAACATGACACCAGGAAGCACAACATGCAAAAGATGAGAATTTTTACAGCACATCCCTGCTTTTGTAGATAGCAGCTATAGTAACAGTTCTTGATTTAAACTAAAAAGATCAGAAGTCAAAAAAGTGCAGGGCAAAAAAAAAAAAAAAACATACTCTGGTCCTATCTGTCAGAAGGGCTGCAGCACGGGATCCTCGACCCAGGAGGTCTTCTGCTTCATCTTTCTCCTCCTCTTCTTCTTCCTCCTCATCCTCATTCTATTGTCAGATTAAACACAGGCACACAGTTAATTTTGTCTCTGTCAGGCTGCAGAAAATAAATACAAGCAACTTAGTGCTGTGATCAGAAAAACTAAACATTTCTAAATAAACTCACCTTCAAGAAAATTCCCACATTCTTCACCTTCTTCTTAACATTAGTGAGTACAGCCGCTGGTCCTTCCTGATGTGGAAGAAATGGTCAGTAAGCATTTTGTAATGCACATTACCAGAAGAATTACACTCTCTTTGCTATGGCCAGTGAAGTATTTCATAAAAAAGCTAATTTTACAACAAAGAAAAAAAAAACATTCTGTTCATGCTATGAAAATGTTTTCCTAATTGTTAATCTCCCCATATATGCTGTTTTTTATTTTTCCAGAGAAAGTATCAGGTTTTACCTCATTGATAAGAACAGTGTCTCCCACAAAGAGAGCATAGGTTTTTTCTTCTGCTTTCTTTCCTTCCTTGTTGGAGAGGTCTGACAACCCCAGGTGAACACTAAACACCATACCTAAAACACAGAACCGAGTTAAGGCTAAATGTAAACATATCAATGAAGCTTGCCATCATAAATCAATCTCATATCAAACAAAGGTAACTACTGAATATAGAAGCCACTTATTTACCAAAAATATATCTTTTCCAACAAACTCAAGTTTACACAGTTATTTAAGAGGCATTTTTTTTAAGTTGCAAGAAACTGATTGTATAATTTACCTTTCTTTAGTTTATATTGGTTCTTGCTGTTGATTACAAGTGAACCTTCTCGGAATTCAATACCCATTGCAAAACTGGAGAAAAATAAATAAATCACAGCACAAGTTTTGTAAGAAGGCAGTCAATGACAAATTAATATGTTCCATTAACCCCTTGCGGTAAACTAAATGTACCAAGCAGGTTCAATTTAATTTTTGGGAAAAAAAACACTTAATTTTTATACAAATGTTAGTCTCAATATTTTTTCGTTGTATTAAACTTTTATAATCATCTTCATCACTAAAACAATCAGAATCACTCTGTACCAATATGGCTAATTCTTCCTTATAATAGCAACATCTTGTGGTCAGCTAGTAAATCCGACATTGGTAAAATATGTTGTGGGATATATGCCACTTTTTTCTATTTACGACCCTCTTAAGTTTTTGTCTGCAAATTCTCTACCTTGTTGTTTTAACCCCTGTATCAGAACATGTACTGGTTAGTTTTAAACTGTTTTCACTTGCTTGGTCAGAAATGCTTTTGACTTGATAAAGGGAGGACTTGTCTATTATTTTAAATACTGTTAGTCCAATAAAAAAGGTATTACAAGATTCTGCAACATTCTGTTTGCATTTGAGATAGTCGGACATAGGACCACAAAGGGTTAAACACAATCTACGACTATTACCACACTCCCCGAATTATGTTGCGGCTCTGCGCACCTTAGGTTCACCATACAACTCACAGCCTGCCAGCCCCAAAACCCAGGATAATGTTTACTGAATAATACACACCCCAAGTTCTTGGTGATTTTGTTCAACAGCTCCGGTTTTTGCTTCTTCACTTGATCCATGATGGTTTGGTAGACATCAGAAATTTTTGCACCTAGTAAGAAATACTAGATCTTATTACACAACGAGGAAACGGGCACAGGCGACACTGGTTTCGGTCACGCCAGTTCTATTAACTCTGAATCGTCATGCCCTACTTGCACGAGAAACCTGCAAAGATTGGCCCTTCACGACGCACAGTTAATGCAGTTAAATGAAATTCAACTACTAATAAAGCACAGCGCATTTACTACATGTTTGTACCGCTATGTATATATGATGTGCATATAATAGGGATTAAATTGATTTAACATTCTTGGTTTGATTAAATAGCATTTTCACATCTAGGTAATGGGGGGTTAGAAATCAAGGTGACTGACAGCACCTAGGCGTATATTACAGAACTTTGTCAGTGATTGTTTACATCTTATAGAGAGGGAAGAGAATACATTTTGTAACGGTGTCACTCCACGAGAAAGTTTAACCCCAAAAATCTACACTAATGGCATAGAAAGTCATGAATAAAGTAGTGGTTTCCATGCCATTCTAGACTGCTACCTCATAGTACCCTACACCCACATTTTATAGTTATTTTTAGAAACAGGCTGATAAATCTCTGGATTACAACTCCCATTTCCCTCAGCCAGGCTGGTAAGAGTGATGGGAGCTGTGGCCCACAAAAGCAGGCGCATGAGAACAGCAAACTGCTGGCATACGTGTGAAAATGTATCTGGTTTCATCTAAACTATTTCCTGCGTGCATTGAAACGAGCATCAGTGTGCCCTGTAGATTTCAAAACTTCTACAAAAACCTGTGCATGTGTGGGGTATTTCTGTAATCGGGAGATGCAGATAATACAATTGCAGAGAAAGCCACCAAAATGTATTTAATTTGTGCAAACAATTCTAAGAAACAAGGTGAAAAGCAATGAAAGTTAATATTGTGACTCCCTTTGCCAGGGACCGGTGACTAACTGCTTGCATGATAAGTATCCAAATTATACACAATTATAGGCCAACAGTACAAAAAAAATGTAACCAGTTGACTCCCTTGAGGACATATCTGTACTTGAGGCAAGAAACCCATTAGGATGTAAAGGTACGTCCTGAATGTTGCAGCCGCTGAGACATCTCCCTGCTGCTACACCGGGTCCCCCTGGTCGGCAGGCCAACTGATCACGCTCGCCGCGAGCACCGCTACGCTAACATTCAAGGAATGACTGATCATGCCATCTGCCATTTGTTTCCGGTAGGCTTCACTGCTGATACCCACTGAAAGTTCATTTAAGGACAGGAGAGCCTCACCAGAGTCTTTCTAGACCCTGCTGGGCTCCCCCCAATGCTCCCCCTGATGGCTGCTTGCAATTATAATGGGGAAAATAATTGATTGCAAAAGGGGTCAGAAAAATTAAAAACCTATCCCTTAAAACATCCACTATAAGTGTGTGGGGGGGGGGGAAGCAAAAAAAAAAAATCACTAGCCCAATCCCTTAAGTCAGTATTAAAAATATGCAATATAGGGTAGTAACGCATGGATGTGGCTGTACATAAACTGGGTCATTGCTCATTATATGGTGCTAACAGCTTAGAAGAAAATTTAGGATTCCACAAGTCTTTTACAAGTCGGCCATACTTCTGTTCAAAAAGATCTATAATTTGTGTGGGTCCACAAGAAGATGTGGATTAAGAGGAGGAGGGAAAAAAAAGCCCTAGGTTTTTGGGTACAAAACAGCATAAGTAAAGAAGGGGTCATTGACAATGCATTCACGCTTTTAGAGACTATTAAACGCGCGCACACGCTAACCACATACCGTGCTTAAGTTCTTTGCACAGCTCATCCTCCAATTGCAACAGAAAGTTGTAATTATCTTGCATTTCCTGGGTAGGGTCTACAACAAGTGTTCGTACCAGATTGGAACAGTAGGATTTGTAGCGGATCCCCATCGCGCATGTGATCGCTCCAAAGTGCATGTGATTTTTGTCACTGGAAGTAGAGACATGCATCTCATATGAGGCTCACAAGACATTTTTGGCAATCTCTTGTCTAGACCAGACACTTTAAAAGTTTAAGAAAGGACAATAAGACCTAATTTTGCATTCACATACACCTATTTGGGATTATATATCTTGTCAGACTAACTTGCAAAAACCTGAAAGGCATATCTTAACACATTTTTTCCCATATCTAAGCGTCGCACATGTACACAAATACAAGACAAATAGGCAAAAATACACTACTCATCCCGCAAGCATGCTATGTTAGAACACTCACCTAACCACACTGAATTTGAGATTATAAGTGCCTCCACTCTGGATAATAGGGGGGTAACACATTTCAATTGTGGAGGGATCTGTGCCACCGAGATATTTTTTGTCTTCAATAGCTTTCTCAACAGACTCGGCCAGTTTACTGTGTCGAACTTTCTGTAACAAAGAAAGAAGACTGATTAGCAACAAATAGTCCCATTATATAGCCAAGCGTATCCAAAAGTTTCTAATTGTTTCTCTATATGTTTAATAGGATCTCAAGGAAACACTTGGCAAAGCTCAGCTTCATGAGGCTACACAACATAACACCTTCAGTCCCCTATTTACGTACATACACGTCCCGATTTTCTTGCACTGACAGGGACATCTAGTTGCCACTACACTGGAGATAAGTGTCGTTTGTAAACAGCTTCCAGCACATGACTGGGCTTTCTCTTCTGAGACTTCACTGAAGGGTCTCCCTACTGGCTGATCACACACATTGCACATCTATGGGCACTTGCTTTGTGATCAGTGCAGGGAAAAGAGGAAGAAATGTTTCTCCAAATCGATTAAGTCATAACCACGCAAGAGACTGACAGGTATGTCTAGTCAAGGGATCTTGCCGAACACAAATTCAGTTAATGATCAACAGGGACACCTAATGCGTAGAAGTTTAAGAAAATTGCAAAAAAAAATTTTTTTAGGGTTTGTTACATACTAGCACTTAAATTGTTGCGCGTTTCTAAGGATTCTAATTAAAGCACTCTTCATGCTGGAAAAAAATGTATGATTTGTGTGGGTACACCAAACACAGAGACGGGGAATCTATAGTAAAAATGGCAAAATAGTTCTGGGACCTAAGGTACCAAAAATCTGAAACCCCTGGAGTTAAAGGGGTAAAATGTAATATTAAATTGCACTTTTCCTGCATACTTCCACATTTTGTTTACCTTTTCTATATAGTCTTGTAAGGGAAACATTTAAGGCAAATGTTAAATGCATTAATTTATAGAAACAGTTACAGCGGTAAAGCAAAAGTCAGCAGCTAGTCGGCCCTTTAACGATTACTATTGATTATACTATAGTTTATGCATATCTCAAGCTTTAAATTAGTGCAAGCAGAGTCAATAAATGAAACTGGTAGTCTATACCAACCAAGTCATGCCCTCTTGTTCTGGTACAACCCTTAATTAAAATGTTTCACTCTTGGATTACATGAAATCCCTTGTTACACATAGTTGAAAGTTTAGATTACGATCGTTAGCTTTGGGTTTTTAAATTTTCACACACTGCACACAATGAAAATTAGGCATTTTCTACCTCACCTCATCTGCGTCCACAATCTCCATGACACGCTCTTTGAAGAACTTGGTAAAAACATCTGAGGTGATGGTGGCTGCTTTTTTCATAAGGTTCAGCTCTCCATCCTCTTTCACTGCGATGGTATAAGCTACAGCGGCACTGATATCAACCTGGAAGAAAAACACATGGCGCCTATGTGTCTGGGAATACAGACTCACCACAAGTTGACACCAATCTAATCCATTTACATACCACAAACAAAGACACATTGGCCATCTAGGGTTTATATAATTCCTCCATTGTGCCTGGAAATCTATTAATACTGTCCAGCCCCTCAGATCCCTCTGACTGACATACGGCCCCACATGTTACAAACTGTTTCATGTTTCCACTGTTGATACAAAGACTCAGAGGGCAAACCACTCCACATACATGCGTATAGAGGCTTGATAGACTGAAATCTATATTTAAGCTTTTTGTGGTATATCTGTGTTCTAGGAGTCTGATATTGTATATGTGCAGATGTTACAAGGACAAAAGAAAAAAATAAAACTCACCTTCTCCAGCCCCTCTTTAGTTACGCAGTCATACCAGCTTTTCATGAAGTCCCCAGGGAATTTATCCTTGCTGAAAACTCCAATGCGTTTCCCTTTCTTGCTCCCTTTAATGGCTTCAATCATCTTATCAAAGTTGGCCTTGTTCCCCTCATTTTGCTACAGAGGAGACGGAGAAAAACAAAGAAAAATCGAAATAAGCCACTTCTCTATGACTAGCCATAGAGCCAGTTTTAGAATAACTGAATTGATATTTATGGTAAGGTTAAGCTATCTCCATAGACAAACAGAAGCAGTATAACAGTTATTACTGAAGAGCAGAGCGACTTAAAACATGGCCGTAAGACGCCACTATTGTCAATAAACCAGTTTGAAATTTCTGACTTGCTAGATCTGCCCCAGTTCACAGAAAGTTAGAAAGCTCTATAACTGCGAAGTGGAAGAGTCTAGGGGTAGCAACTGCTCAGCCCCACGAAGCGGTAGACCACGCGCAGAGTATGGCAGCCGATAGCGCCTGTATATGAGATAAAAAAGATTCAATGGCTGAGCAGCTGCACAGAGGCCAAGATTCCCATAGACATATGCTAGTGGAGGCTGTTATGAAATGCCATAATAAATGCCCTTGGTTTTGGAATGGGATGTCCAACAAGCTAATATTGGGTGTGATGTCGGGTGTCACTCTAATTTTGTTCATATATTGTATCCTTTGCCTACTGTAAAGTTGCCGATTGGTTCAGGCATCCTTTGTAATGGTGCCCCCGGCCCAGTTGTATACCAATTTCAACATCCATGAGCTTAATGTTTAGACTAAATATCTCAAAGACAATTAGATCGACACAAAGTGTCTGCCGTGGAAAAAGTCTACATTAGCAATGACATACGCAATTAGTTCAGTTTATCTGAGGCCGCTCAAATCTCACATGCATATATTCCTGCAATTATGCCAGGAGGAGAGTCAACCAAAGGTTATTGGAACAACAACAACTGAAATGCATAAGTCTACACAATAATGTACTTAATGTTCAGGGGACTCCCTTTAAGCAATGAGTCCCAAGGACTTTAAGCTCACCTTCTCTCGGATAAGCAGTGTTATAGGAGGAGTGCCATTCGCATTTTCATTCCCTTTGGTGTTTGCAATCTGCTTGAGAAATTCCACTTTCTTCTTGCTGGCCATAAATATGATCTTCTCCTCACAGAACACCATTATTGTATCAGTCAGCTCATACCCAAATAACCATGTCTATAAAAGTTACAAACATTACACAGTGCATACAAAAAACAGTTAATCAAACCTATATGTCAAAGTTACATTAGTAATTTACTGGGAAATTAAATATAAACAAAAGAAAGCAGGATTATAGAAGGAACACATCAAGAAGAATTCAAATTCATAAATGCAAAACACCAACAAAACAGGTGACAAATAACTATCATAACTAATGTTAAGAACAATATCGGTGGGCAACAATGTTCACCCCGCATAAATGTTTTACATGTGCTAAAGCGTGTTAACAGTGTGTGTTCATTATTGCAAGATTGTAGTCATCTAAACTTTGTCTATTCCATAAAGAGAGGTTTGTAAGTTTGGAAATTTGCAGCAGAGTTCTAGTTTTCTCTCTCTCTCACCTCACTATTCTCGTGAAGGGCCAAGACCACTAGTTTTCTCCGGCTAGAAAGGATGAGCTAGCCCTGCATAAAGTAACGGTCACAGACATTTTGGAAAAAATCTCACAGATAGTACAGGGCCTGTCAAGCTCTCCCTGCCGCGGAAGCTCAACGGGATGGGCTTTCATAGGAGTGGAAAGAACTCTCCTGCAAATTCCCTATTTAGTTAACAGACCCCTTTGTGCCATCCAATTCAAAGCATTCATTCCTTTGACTGACCCCAGATGCAACATAGCCATGCCAGCATCAAGCTAGTCTGAAATAGAAGCTAAGGCATCAGAGAATGGAAAGGGGGATGGCGTAGCTGCCTTGAAGGGTACCTCACACTTAGCGAAATGTCCATATAAAAGATATACATTACTGGCCCTTTAAAGACATACCAGCACACTTATTTCAGGCCTCTCACCTGCAAGGCAGTAGACTTGGCATATACAATCTCCTCATCCACTCCCACCGATACCACAATGGCATCCACGCTTGCAAAGTCATCTTCGCCTTTCTGTGGTAAATTGAAAAACAAAAGTTACAGATCATACAAGCATCTTCTGCAGTTTAAATATACAGCCATCGGGGGAAATCAAATATAATTTTATTGTAGAAGAATTGTAACTACTTTCTTTGTTCAAGAACAAAAAGCACCCAATTGGCATAGCAGGGTGAGAGGTTGACAGATGAATCCCCTTGTTGGCAGCCTCAGTATGTCAGTTACACTCAGCCGCTGCCAGCATGGAGCACATGGCTCTTCACTGCTGCGTCGGTATTAGCATGGCAACTCATCACAGGCAATGCCAGGGCAGGAAAACAAAGACAGGCATGTACGTCATTTACAACAAGGCCGAAAAGCATTCCATCCCCGAACAGAACTACAGTACCCATAGAAAAGGTAAACAACCGGGACAAAAAAAAAAAGCTGTAAAGCAGTGTAGCCTATTCATACATAACAGCATGGGTAATTATCAGCTTATCAACTGCAGGGGGGGGCAGAATAAATTATTGGGCTAAAACAAATGACAATTAGTCTATTGTCCACCATGTAAACATCTCCATCAGGAGGAAGACTAATGGTTACACACATCAAGCACTTGTATGTAAAGATAGTGATAAATAGTATGTGCAATTACAAGGTAGTTAAATATTTAACAAAAAACATGTAACGTAAGAAAGACGTCGGGTTTGGAGTATATATATAATCAACTGATTTAACAAAGCCCGTATAGACATGCACACAGGCATATTCCCACGTTATTAGAATGCGTCACTCCAACACTAATACTAATTAAGTTATCCACCTTCCAGTTGCTGTACAGTCGTTTGATGCGCCGGTAATAGGCCTCTTTATCCAGGCTGACCGCCATCCTGTACCCGTGCTCCTCTCCTCCCGCCCGGAACAGGCCGGGCTTCCCGCGTGTCTTTCCTGTTCTACTTGCCGGGAAGCCCTCCTCGTGGCCTCGGTAAGCTTTCCTGGAAACACCGCGGTCTGGGAGAGGTCTGAGAAAAAGAGAAACACGAGCTGAGGAGCAGGTCTAAGGGAGAGCGGGAAAGCCCGACGGGGGGACCTAGCAAAGAGAACCGAGGGGAGGAGAGAAAGGCCCCAGAAAGGAGCAGGGAGAGGAAACTACAGTGCCCCCTAACGGAAAATATATACACGCCATGAACATATATCCTCATTGTGTACAGCCCATGTGTATGCCTGCTACAGTATATTGATGCTAAAGGGTGATATATATATATATATATATACATATATATATATATATATATATATACATATATACATATATATTTTTTTTAACTGGCTTCGCAATGAATTATGTATACATGTCGCCTTGTTAACTTATATCGGCATCGGATATGCACATGCAACATCATAAAATGTGCGATCGGCATAAGAACACGCGTTACATAAATCGGAATGTACGGGAGTCCGGGAGCCCCGCTCACCAGCGGGAAAAGATAAAGTATAACAACCACTGCCTCCTCTCTTCAAGCTTGGACTACAATTCCCATGATGCTAAAACCCTATCTCTGCCCGCCAGGCATTGTGGGATTTGGAGTCCGTGTTTAGCCTGAGGTAAATATCGTCCGAAATCCCATGAGAAAAGCAAAGGTAATATTTCGTGAAAACCAGGGAGAAAGTGAGTGATCTAGAGCCAAGGAGATCAGCACGGACCTCGTAACTGCATTTAGCAATATGGATCAGTGCTCCATGACGTCATTAGACTGGTCCTGGAGGAGGTGATACCTTTAGATTTAAATGGAATCGACTGAAGCACATTGTAGACTGCCTTCTCTGCCTATCTGGGAAATAGCAGGCATTTTGCCCCAATCTCAGTGTGAAGGGGCAGATTCTTAGGGTCACAATCTGGAACCGACTCCTTCCTAATCTACACCGCTGTGATAAATCTCTGACATCATGGAACAATGATTAACAGCTCGAGGCTGCACAATACGCCAGGGTTAGATCAAACTGTGCGTTTGGTACTAAACCAAACATAATTTTAATTATAGATAATTTAAAATCATGTTTGTAAATATGGTCCAATATTTAATTAAAGGACCAACCGTTATTTCCCTCTTTCCCTGTCATTGAGCAGCATACCCGGGAACTTTCTGGCTCCGGCAACGCCATTCACACGACCTGGAGCTTCTCCTTAATGACCTGGAGAAGTGGCCCTTAACTTAAAAATGTTCATAAGAACAAGTGTAAAAAAACAACAAAAGGCAACAAAACCATTCTTCAAATGTCTTGATTCCTGGAGTATTTCTTGGTTTACGCGGTCTCTGTAGGGCCAGTGAAGGTATGCTTGATGTCTTTATTAGGGAAAATAATTATGAGTGTTCCTGTTGATGAAGGACATTAGCAGTTTGGGTCATAAATCCATGTCACCCTCTTTCAAAATGCCCTAATCCGTTATATTAATAGCAATAGGTCACAGTCTAATAAAGCCTATGGTTAGGCCTCCCATAAAGACCTCATTTCTCCTTTGCTTCTTTTTTCTATGAGCTTTGAGTATTCAGTGGGTATTACTGTGGAGATGGTACCATGACCTAGGTAGCAAAGCGTGGTCAGAAACCAGTTAGGACACCAGACAGTATCAAAGCCAGTGCCAGAACCGAATCGCAAACAGAAAAGGGAATCAATAGCAATATTGGTGGAAAATGCATGCATCCGTGTGCATACGTGATATGATGATTTCACGTGTTATGGTGGGCAAGGTGACAAAAAGGTCTCTGGTAGCGCAGTTTGTGGGCTCCGGCTACCCCAAGCCTACCTTTGTGGGACACGGCCAGGACTGCCCACTGGGCACTTCTTCTGCAGTTCTCCTGGCCAAACCCGGAGAGTTCCCAGGTATGCGCATTGGAGACACCCACAATTATCCAGCAGCCAAGCAGCTCAAACAATCAGATTTACACAGTAATATGCTTTAAAAGTGTGTTTATATCGAGTCTCTCCATTTTGAGTAATATCAAGCGAGTACTAGTGAGAGGGAAAGTTTGATCCCTTGGCCTTAAGGTCCACCAGTGCACATGGGGGGTTGTGGGGGACACATTTTCTTCCAAACATATGCATGGGCCAGCTAGTGCACCATAACCACTTAGGACCATTCATCATGCACCTTTTTGGTTTCACTTTTTTATACCCAAGTTTTTTTGTGCGTTTTAGCACGTTTGTTAAACCATAATTTCTTTTTCCGTATATATGATATACCAGCACAAATTATTTTTTCAGGGCAAGTAGGGCTTTCTTATGAAATCATATAAATACATGAAACATAATTATTAGTAATACGTAAAAACCTATACTAAAATGGAAAAAAAAAACACGCTTTTTATTTTTTACAATTTTGCCTAGAATTTCTTCTATACCGGAGACCCAATTTATTGATCAGAAACATCCCTTGATTTCATTAATACGTCACGTACACATATATTTCAGCGGACGTCGGTGGGTAGTCCTGGGGCATTTCAGGTAGCCAGAGCCTAAAAAAAGTTCCCAGGTGTGGTGATGACAGAGTGAGCTTCCAACTCCATGTCATGAGGCAGGCGGAAGCTCCTTCTGTAGTCACTTGTCACAGAGTGGCAGCTCTTACGAAGCCAAGGGTCAGAGTTAGTGTCGCCATCCCCCAGCCATCAACCTGCAGTTACAGGAAGAGAGATCCAGGCAGGAGATGGGATCTGTTCATGGCAGTCAACATGTATACAAGCGTGTGTGTATGTATTTATGTGGGTATATGACACTGGAGCTTTCCAGAAGCAGGAAGGATAGGTAGAAGGATTGAACTCGACACAGACTTTGGTCCTTACGTAGAACCCCTCTCTGCTGTATACAGATAGATATATTTGGTCCATTCAAAACTACCGAAAGATGGTGTTGGGATAAAGGATGCTCTCCCTTACTTGCTGCAGAACTCCAGTTCTGAGTTACTTAATCTATTTAAATCTCAACAACCCCACTTTCCTTTTCCCTTCTGTCCTGTCCAACCCACTCTGCCTAATTTAACACTATGGTTACTAAATGCACAATTAAAAACACTGTTCCTACTAGAATGTGGCACCTATCCCAGAAATGCTTTACCCCTCCCCCCATCATACCAGATTTTCCCAAAAAAAAGACCAAACCAAACATTTGTTAAATAGGGATACTTTTAAATCCGTACAAATACATAAAATGCAATAATTACTAGTGCCGATATGTAAAACACTGGTTTCTGGTTATGGGAGATACAAAACAAACTTGCTATTTCTACTTCCAGTGGCAGGTGTACAAGGTGCATTTGTGGCCCTGCCACCAGTTGGGTATAAAGAGACTTTTTGGTTTGATATCACTGGTGTTCCTACAGTTTTTAAGTATTCTTATTGCAGTTGTATTACTGATTTTCAGTATTTTTGGGAATTGCATGCTAAAGCTGTCAGCATGAAGCGGGTAATGCCGACACAGGAGAGTCTAGTCTGATCTCCCAGCTATTATGCCCAAATATATTATGTCGGCGTAAGAGTACATTTTACCCAATTCATATTTTGTTGTCATGTGATACACAAGCAATAACGATAGGTTGTGGCCATAAGAATTAAATAAAAAAAAAACAGCATCTTAAAAAGTTTGTTTTATTTGATTAAACGTTGAGGAAGGGACAAATTGTTTATTTCCTTACTGTGCTAGAGAATACAATTAATGTTCTGTCCAAGTGAAAACACCTTTATTTTCTTTTTTTACCCTCTTTTCCACTTCCCCTTAGATACAATATTCCCAGGAAAACGCCTATGCGTTATGCGTTATTTAGTTCTGAGTGCCTTCTTAAATTCTGCAGCGATTGCAATGGATTCTGTACATGCCTACCGTCGTGATAGGAGCAAAGTCACAATTCTTTACGGTTTGGTTAGAAAACAAGCCTGACCTGGCATATAAAACTATAAATTAAATGGCGAGTCTGTAGGGGTTGATTTACATCAGAAAAGGTTTATTAATTCCCGGGACATTTTGTTCATGTGGGATCAAACCCTTCAAAAGGAAACACACACTTGTGTGTGAATACGCCACTCACTGTACACATTATGAGAAATAAGACGTTAACATATATTTGATTTTATGTGATATTTAATTGAAAAAATGGCATTAGGAATAATTAGACCTGCATTCATTTATTTGTGCATGGATATCTGAAAGGGGAAATGCTGTATGACACAGGAAAAGGGTTGCCTGTTCATCAGTTCAAGTTGAGAGACAATATATTCAATCAAGGAATTTACTTATATTCCAGATGACCGAGGAAGAAAAGTGAAGGCTCGGGGATGCCGCTTCTGATCCCCAGTCTTAGGTCCCGCACATACACACAAACAAAAAATGCCCCGACTCTTCCTCATAAGTCCTACTGCACAGACCAGCTTCTGCTTTGCAAAGCTTCTTGTGCCACATGTGGAACAGTACGATGCCACCCACTTTTTTATGACACCTTCTCTCCATCAAACTCCCGCACCATGTGACCTATGAGAGTTGTGCACGTCAGTGCCGAGTGAATAGTGGAGAACCCAAACCTTGTCACTCAGAACCAGAAGTGCCTTATTGCACTGTTAAGACTTCTGAAATGTCCCAGATCTTCTGCGCCAGCAATAAAGTTAATTAAAAAAAAAAAAATTCAGAGTCTTACTATTTGTCTTTAACGACCCAGTGTGAATCCTGCCATAGAGAATCTCGAGAAGGAAGGAAAAAAATAAAATAAAGACAGGGAGTTATGAAAAGGAGGGGAAAAAAAACAAACTGGCTTCCAGTGAGAAGATGGAAAACGGAGTAGGCATCTCTTTTGAGCGGGAATTTGGCCCAGTTTCCTGGGGTGTAGTCTATTGTCCCCCACAGGGGTGGATTTCATCAGGGTCTGTCCAGGTCGTCATCACTGGAGGAAGAGTTTGCCGGCATCATTGGGTCATCAAGCAGAGAGAAGTGCTGCTGTGGGGGGTCATAGCCAGGTAAATCTTCATTAAAATTGGTTCCTTGCATCCGGTTTGCAGATGATGTGTGGAGTTGTTGGTAGCGGGAAAAACCTAACCCTCCAAGTCCAGCAGGGTGAAGCATTCCTGCTCCTGATGTTCCATACATGGTTTGTAAGGTGGGAGCATTGGGCTCTGGTTGAGGTTCTGAAGGAAAGGAATGGGAAGAGTCACCAGCCCCTTGTAGAGTAGGTGGTAAGATGATTTTTGACGGCGGCCGTTTCTTTCTCTTTTTGGCTGCTGTGTGGAGGTGTCGGGAGTCTAATGTGCCCTCTGCAAGGGAAGACTGAAGAAGAAAAAAAAAAGGTAAATGATTAAAGTTTTTCTATGCATAATTTACAGCTAAGACAGTTTAAAACATAGTAAACATTTTATTCACTAGCAAGGTAGCAATCTATTCACCAGTACCAAATCAGCTGTGTTACTTTGCCAAATCAAAGTGCAGGAATTATTTATGTTACTAATTAGAAACAAAAGAAAAAGCTAATAAAAAAATGCCATATATGACCAATAGTTTAATTGGAAACTAATGCCTTTGTAAAAATTAGGTTAGACACCCAACACTCTTCCACATACAGTACTGTGCAAAAGTTTTAGGCAGGTGTGAAAAAATGCTTTCAAAAAACAGACACGATAAGTTTATTTTTATCATTTAAAAATAAAACACAGTATTTTGCAAGTTGGTTGTCCCAAGCCTCCTGCCCACCCTCTCCCCCGGGGGCAGCTTGTCCCTGTGGCTTCGCCCTTTTGCGGAAGTGCACAGACAATGACCATCACGTGTGTGTAAATATAACATCCTAGTTATTTCGGGCACTTACCTTCTTCCCATTGTGATGATGTGGAGGTTGCATATTTCCCATACTAACAGCACCTGCTGACGACGATTTGGATTTCTTGCTTCGATGTTTCTTCCGTTTCCTTCGATCTTCCATATACTGCGGGAAAATAAGTTGGGCGACGGACATTTGATCAGAAACTTTTTATACTTGTGTGCTCGGATGGATATATATGTGCACGCACACCACTTAAATTACGTAAGGAAATAACCTTTTCCTAGAAGCTGCCCTGATGTATGTGTGAAGTATGCCTGAATCCTTAAACGTTATGTATTGTAATATTAATGTTTGAGAAGTAAAACAGTTAAAGTTTCCCTATTAAAGAGTTGAATTTCAGGACCTTCTAAGTTACTAATGTTTGCTGTTAATTAGCGCTGCAACAACGAATCGATAAATCGATTATGAAAATAGTCAACGAATTTTATCGATTTATAAAATGAGTTTTTTCAGAGCAAATGCTCTGAAAAACTCCCCTCCTTCTATAATCCGACCTCAAATATAGATCGGATTGTAACACTAGAATCCAGATCCCCCGTAGAGCTGCTGGAGACCCGGATCCTCTCTGCCACCCGGTGAGGGTCTGTGCAAAACGCGCAGAAATCATCCGCTTCTCCCCTCCACTTCCGCTGGGGCTTCTATTACGGAACCCAGCGTCACGTGACCTTCCGGTGCGGCTTCCATCATGGAAGCCCCAACGGAAGCGGAGGGGAGAAGCGGAGGGTGTCTGAGCGCATCGCACAGACTCCTACCGGCTGCCAGAGAGGATCCAGGTCCCCTGCAGCGGTGCAGGGGGATTTGGATTTTAGTGCGCGATGTGCGCAACCTCCGCTACTTCACCTCACTGCCACCTGCCCCACCAGGGGTTAATATATCAACATAAGAAAAACAAGATATGTAAGCACCACTGGGTAAGCTAAGCTTTATGCTCATTTGCCCAGTGTTCCTTCTGTTGATATATTAACCCCTGGTGGGGCAGGTAGAATTTTTTTCGGGATCCATTAATTATGTGCATTCTTTACTTTGTGTTTTTTATTTTTTTGATTGCTGTAATATTTGATTTATTGTTTATATTGTCCATATATTTATATATTTTTATATTGTATTGTGTATTTTTTTTGTCTATATTTATTAAAGCATATATTTTATAACTATTTTAGCGATGTCAGTTTTTCTTAAATCGAGGGGGCATAAGACATAGGGGGGCACAGTGGCATAAAGTGGCTATAAGGCATATCAGGGGGCACAGTGGCATATAAGGGTAAAAGGCATATCAGGGGGGCTATACGGCATATCAGTGGCATATAGGGGGCTATAAGGCATATCAGGGGCAGAGTGGCATATAGGAGGTATAAGGGGGCACAGTGGCATCTCTGACATATAGGAGGGTATAAGGCATATATGGGGGCACAGTAGCATATAGGGGGTATAAGGCATTTCTGGGGCAGAAAGGCAAGCTGGGGGTGAGATGTGCATAACTGGGAAAAAATAAATAGTTTACATGAATTAATATTTACCAGTAAAGCTTTTTTGGTATTTTTGGGGTTCTTGTTAAAATGTAGCTTTAATTATTATGTCAGTAAAATAAGAAAGCAAATTGTGAAATGCCATTGTGATAAAGAGATAAAAAAGTGTTAATGGCACATCTTAGTGTAAATTATAAGTTTTTATTTTAAATAAACGAAAAGTGTGCATATTGTTTTTTTTTTTACTCGATTAATCGAAAAAAAATTATCGGCCAACTAATCGATTATGAAAATAATAGTTAGTTGCAGCCCTACTGTTAATACTTGTTCTAGTAAAGCGCCACTCTAAAATTCTGTATTTTTGAACAAACAGAAGCTGCATGCAAAATGCCATGTCTGTTTGCCCATTGCACAGCAGAATTTAATGGTGCTATATAAATGAAAACATTTCTATAGATACTTTGCACCAAATCCTAAAACAGCAACTCTATTGCTGAATCTCTGTCCTTTTTGATATGTTACCGTAAGAAAGCGAGCATCCACCACAAAATCTGGATGCCTTTGCAACCATTCATGTAGCTGATTGCGTCTAGGTGCTTCGTCTCCTAGCAGCACGGTGCCATCTCTCTGATTCACCACTGGAATCCTGGCGTCCATGTCAAGCTCAACCTGGGAAGAAAAAAATATTGATTTAAAGAAAGGTAAAAGATCTACATCAAGTGCTGACCCAATGAAGTGGTGTTTCTTTTAGGCAAGCTCCTCATTTGTGAGCCACTGATTTAAAAAAAAAAAAAAAAAAAAAAAATAAAAAAAAAAAGTTTGCCATTCTTTACTTGGGATATAAAATGAAGATACGGAGAACATCGTCTGTTTGAAACGCATAGAGTGCAGCTGGCTACCAAAGACTGGCAAGAGGGCTGGGAGGGGATGAACTCCTGAGCTGCTGTATTCTTTCTACCACAAAAAAATATATTAAATGCTTAAGGGATCAGAAATGTGCAGAGCCAATTGCCACCAATCAGCCGATGCCAGGCTGTCAGACAAATAAGCATATCATTGAATGGGTTGTGAATATTAGTAGAATGCATAGGTCCAAATATGAAGCCATGTAAACACCAGGTACAACCAGAGAGCAAGAGTCTGCCTCCTGTGGTATAATAGCGGACCAGGGCAGTGGTGCAGAAAGACTAGTAAGGTTTATTGCACGTAACCGAATAAAAGGAAAATAAAGACAAGTTGTCTCAACAGAGAAGAAAATATTTAGCCGACATATGCTGTAATAATAATTTGCCGGCTATAAAATGAAATTGTGCTGTCATGGAAACCAGAGATCGGCCTAATTACCTGACTTGACTTCTTTTTGCTTTTTTTCTTGTGGACATGATGTGTGGACTCAAGAGCACCGTTTTCCTGAAGCCTGTGCTTCTGAAATTTAATCTTCAGCCCTTCTTCCTATAAGCAAGAAGGGGAAAAATATCAACACAAAGTAACAGAAGCAGAAGTAATGATGGGGTTACCAGATTTTAGGTACATATTTTGTATCCAGCCTCAGGCCTCCTGGGGTTTATGCATATACCCCTGTACTTACACTTTTGATTTGTATAGTAAACTCCTTGGGATCAGGAGAAGAGCGTATTTGTGTGAACTGGGCAGGACTTTGTTCCTCTGGGGTTGGGGACATGCTGTCAGGGCTGTCGCTGGGTGGGTCTGAAATTCTTCGTGGTGAACCCCATTTTCCGGTTAACACTGCATTGCAGACTTGTTCAATGCGACAAATCAGAACCCTATCCTGAAAGGCAAGAGTATTCACTTTAGCCACCCAGATATGTAATTATGCAGCATTCAATAAGATCATTCAGCCCCATGGCTGGCTTCAAATCAACACCATTAACACCAGCGTAAAAATACACTATAAAGCAAAGTGTTATACCTCCCAATCTACAATGGAAGCTTTAGGTTCTACATAGATTAGGTTACCTTTGGCCATTCTGTACTGTGTGGTGTCCCCAAAGCAGTCTGAGCGCCGTCCTCTGTGGTAAGGTCAGCAGGGGATGCAGTAAGAGACAGACGGCTCTCATCATCAAAAAGAGCCGAGTGAGGTACACCTGCTGAGAAAATTGCACACACTTACAGTACTGTACAAGGCAGCCACCATAGCAATGTATGCGGTTTTGGATTCTATGGCGATAAGATCACTTTTCAAGCCTTGCATCAGAATTGTTCATCTTACATAGAGGATCTATATAATGTAACAGGTGGCAGCACAGATGGAAGGGGGGAAAATGACAACAGTGGTGTGATTAATCCTTTTGAAATATTAATTTGGTTGCAGCTTTTGTTGCATTTCATTCATTGCTACAAATTAATCACTCGGGAACATAAAATGCTGGCATCTAGCCAGCACCAATAGAGTTTTGACTAAAACATAGGTACACAGCCATCGCTTCCTTTAGTAATTGAAGGACTGCTCATTTCCAGTCCACAAAGTTTCAGGCCCCGCCACCGCCACCAAAACAAACATTAAGGGGAGTTGGTCATTCTAAATTAAATGAATTAATTGATAGTATTAGCTGTTGGCTGCCGCAGGGAATAAAGGAGCAGCTGGTTGGATTGTGTCAGTCGATGAGGCAGATTAAAATAAAAACAAATATGTATTAAAAACCCAGTATATGTATAATATATATATATATATATATATATATATATATATATATATATATATATATATATATATATATATATATATATATATATATATATATATATATATATATATATACCGTATTGGCTCGAATATAGGCCGCACTTTTTTCCCCCACTTTAAGTTTTTAAAGTGGGGGTGCGGCCTATATTCGGGGTCTAGCGCCCGACGCCCGGGACATGCAGTCCCGGGCGCCGGGCAGGCAGCGGGGTTAAGATACAGATCCCCCGCAGCGGTGCAGGGGACCTGCATCCTACTCCCCGATACGCTCAGACAGCCTCCCCGGCCAGCACTTCCCACGGGGGGGGGGGTGCCGGCACGGGAGGTTATCTAAGCGTTTTACCTCTGCCCACCCCCGACTTACCGGAGCAGACTCCCGGGTGTCTTGCGGGGCCGGCGGGAGACATTTACGCAATACGCAAATGCAACTTCCGGTAACGGTACCGGAAGTTGCATACGCGTATTGCGTAGATGTCCCTCGCCGGCCCTGAAGACACCCGGGAGTCTGCTCCGGTAAGTCGAGGAGGGGGGGCAGGGGAGGACAGCGGCAGCGTATCGCGGGGAGGGAGGGCAGCGTATCGCGGGGAGGGAGGGCAGCGTATCGCGGGGAGGGAGGGCAGCGTATCGCGGGGAGGGAGGGCAGCGGATCTCGGGGAGGGAGGGCAGCGTATCGCGGGGAGGGAGGGCAGCGTATCGCGGGGAGGGAGGGCAGCGGATCTCGGGGAGGGAGGGCAGCGTATCGCGGGGAGGGAGGGCAGCGGCAGCGTATCGCGGGGAGGGAGGACAGCGGCAGCGTATCGCGGGGAGGGAGGACAGCGGCAGCGTATCGCGGGGAGGGAGGACAGCGGCAGCGTATCGCGGGGAGGGAGGACAGCGGCAGCGTATCGCGGGGAGGGAGGACAGCGGCAGCGTATCGCGGGGAGGGAGGACAGCGGCAGCATATCTCGGGGGGGAGGACAGCGGCAGCATATCTCGGGGGGGAGGACAGCGGCAGCATATCTCGGGGGGGAGGACAGCGGCAGCATATCTCGGGGGGGGGAGGACAGTGGCAGCATATCTCGGGGGGGAGGACAGTGGCAGCATATCTCGGGGGGGAGGACAGTGGCAGCGTATCTCGGGGGGGGGGACAGAGTGGCAGCATGTTTTTTTTGGTGCTTTTTTAAAGAAAAAAAACTTTTTCTTTAAAAAAGCACCAAACTTTTAGGGTGCGGCCTATATACGGGGGCGGCCTATATCCGAGCCAATACGGTATATATATATATATATATATATATATATATATATATATATGAAGAGACAAGTTATATTGAATCCATTTTCTCTGGATCTATGTGATTGCAGCTCCCAATGATGTAATATCACTCCTATTGTTAAGCTTCTGACAGCATTTTTAAGGTTGGGTTGAGATGGTAAAATTGCCTTCAGGACAAGAAATTGATCAGAGAATGTTGGCCCTGCCAAAGTTTCCTCTGATTGACAACATAAAGGATATAATTCAAGTTGTCTTAATAAATGAATTCAGCTATGCTAAAAGCGTGACAACAAAATGCCAGAATTTACTAAATTGCGATGTTGGAGGTTAAATACAAGATATCTACTTGGATGAGATTCATCCTACAATCCTATATATCCAGAGAGCCTCGCTGAGAGCTTTGGCAAACTAGAACCTTTTACATTATAAGTCTTTTTTGAAATAAGACAACTCAGGCAAAGAAGGATGAGAAATGACATTCCCAGATGCCACCAACATTCCAACAAAGGGACCAACTCTTCATTGCTCAGACACATCCAACTGGGAACACCAGGTCATACTCGTGTACTGTCAAGTGTGTAGATATTGAATTGGTTTGGGAGAAAAAAAAATAAAAATATGACCCACAAAAATGCTTTTGGTTTTAGTATATTGTAATCCTATAAATTGTATGCTAGGTTTACTTAGTACTGTGTAAACAAATTTAATGCAAAATAAGATTAGAAATGGTTTCTCTGACTCACCATTTAGCTTAGCTGCTCTGCTCATGTTGCTCTCATCGGAGGAGTCCTCCGAATGCGAAGAAACGGAAGATGAACAGGATGAGGGTCTACGTGGAGCAGGAGACGAGCTGACAGATGAGGGTACTGAGAGGAGGTGTGTGGGCTGGAGGTCTGTGGAAGTCAGTGAAGGAAGAGTGCTGGGGGTGGAAGGGCGGGAAAGCCCAGACATGCCTCTGGTCTGGAGATAGTTGAGCCGGCAGCGCAGGAAAGAGAAGGAAGGATCTGGCATAAGCGTAAGGTCTGTACGGCTCAACCCATAGCGAGCCGCTCCTTCAAGTAACTCCCTATCATGACGTCCGCACTCCCACCACTCCGGAAGCTCTGGGTTTGGTCGGCATAGAGACAAACGCGCAGGAAGGAGAGGGTGGCACAACACTTGCTCTCGCACCCTACGAAGCAGGTCCAGGCGAAACAAAGCACGAGCAGCACGTTCCTCTGAAATGGGCTCAATGAAGAGAGATGGGTCTGGTGGTTCTAAAGAAGAGGAATAAGATAAATGTAAATATGTAAAGCCAGAAGCTAAATATCTAGAAGCACCAAAACAATTTTACACATAAAACTTACCATCCCCAGCAGCTGGCGGCAGGCGGCACACTTGTCGGCACATAGCCACAAATCCATGGAAGTATTTGAGGAGTGAATCATCAGTCTTCTTGTCCAGCCGTGCCAGACTACGAAATCTCTGCCATTCATAGAGCTGTGTGTCAGGGTCATACTCCACACCAAAACTGGACAGCACACGAAAAAAGTCACATGCTTCACGCCGTGTCCACCTGACAGTTACAATAGAAAAACATTGAGAATAGTGCAGCACAGGATAAATTTTTTAACCCAAAACAGATTTCGCGAATTGTTTGTGCCTACCTTTGCTGCTTCTCTCTGCGTGCAATTTCTTTTAATTTGAAAGCTGCCTCACACCGTTTCCTGCGCTTGTCCCCTCTCTCGGCAGCCTCAATCTTGAGCTGCTCACGTTTGTAGCTGCGCTGGCAGGCAGTGACGAGGCGACGCAGGCGTGCTGTCAGAGCAGAGCCAGGGGGCCATAACATACCACTCGGCATTGGTGTTGCTTCAGTAGTGAAGAGAGTAGTAGAAAAGAGAGTTAGTCTAGTCTCTAGTACATGCATCCACATTTGTTAAGGTTAATCATGTTAGCGTGCAGGTATATGAGCAGCAACTTTCCCAGAGTCAGCAAAGGGGAGCATTGCACTTAGTTGGTGCATGGGGAAAGACACAAATGCATTTGGGGAATACTGAAAAAGGGACCACAAAGTTACCACATGCATTAATTACATATCATTTACTTCACTTTACATTCCAAGCCCTTTTTACAGTTTCCAGTACTTTTTTTATTTTTTAATCCGATTTCTCCTGATTTTATAGGGACAGCAAATCGTATAAAAACGTAGATAGTACGTATACACGCTTCCAAAGCAGTCTCTTTAATGGCTTGGTTTAGGATTGAACCCAGCAGTCTCCTTGCATACTCATGGCGTAATACACTTAGTCAACACATTACTAACAAGATGTCATACAGTATATTACGTAGCAATGAATATTTACAAAAAGCATAACACACAAAAGAATTTTCCTTAAACTCCAACCCACCCTTGATTTTTGACCTCCACTCACCTTCTTCCCCATCCACAACTGATATTTCCTCATCCATCATTAGGGAATCAACCTGGAAAACAAAAGTGTAAGAGAGTGTTAGAAACAAGACACTGGAATCCACCTCCGCAGGACGCAAGTATCAGGTGCAAATTTACTTCAGCTGTACCTCATCTTCCGGCTCTTTTTGTGCATGGAGTGGCCTGTATTCTGGATCCTCTATATCTCGATCAAACTCCCCTCTGTATTAGAGGAATAGAAAAAATCAGAGCATAGCCAACACTGACAAAACCCCCACATACATCAGAAGACTTCCCCCTAAATGTGCCCACGTTTTGCTAGCCTCAGAGTTCAAATGAGAACTTTGTTAAACTCATTTGCCCCCAGCACATTTCCCAGAGGGATCTGGCTGTTGCATCAGTATTAGCATGGCAACTCATCACTGGAAGCAACTGTGTGCAGAAACAAGCTACTCTCTACAGGACTATTGCACGTCCAAACTAACCCTTCAGGTAGCTCAGCAAAGTCCTGGGCGTGGTGTTCAGCTGCAATGGCTTGTGCATCTGGGCCCCCCACCTTTTCCAAAAAACACAAAGCAGGGTCTGCTCTCATAGTGTTATACTTTTCATAACCTAAAATGAAAAAGGACAATGTAACATGTATGATAATTGGCTGTAGCTATGAGAGCTTAAGAAGCACAATACAAATCCATAGTCTGTCTGACACAACCCACGTTTACAATGTTCTTAAGCTGGATGAACTCACCATGTTTGAATACCCCGATAAGCAGAGACTTGTCCGCCTCTCTATCCCACCAAAGTGATGGAACCTCTACCTGATCCACCTCTGGGAACCAGATGTCAATCTCCCTGTACAGAGAATATTAAATAGGCATTAAGCAATTTACCAAATCCGTTCCCTCAAACCATACAATTTCTTTTGTACAAAGTATCAAGAATAGGAAGTTTAGGTAGAAGGGTTGAACTTGATGGACTTAGGTCTTTTTTCAAACTTATGAACTATGTATCTAGATTCCTGTGCACTTCCCCATTTTCACCCACCCTGACAATTTCAACAAGATAGAAGAAATAAGTCAAATTCTTGGGTTCTATATAAAAATAAAAAAAAACACATACAAAGTGCGTGTAATAAAATGACAGGGCATGGCTCTTGTTAAAGATCTTACCTAGCATCCACACCTGCCAGGACCTTAGGAGCTTCATTTCCAATTACCTCCTGTCTGAGATAATACAACATACGAACCCGCAGCAACACCCTAAAAAGAGCCACGACAGATAAAAGATGAACTGGACTGGGAATATTACTTGTGTTATGAAGACTGCAAGCACAGTTTTATAATTCTTTCAGACATTCCCATTTTATGCTTTTTGCTTCTAAATTACTCGCATATTTTTAAGATTGTTATGACCAATTATGCCATGTCACACATTATGGAACACATGTGTCAAAATGACATATCACTCATCTATAGTTATTTACACCCAATTATATATCCTCACTTGTTGCACTGGTGTTTTAGGTGCTTCTTGTAGCCTTCATCCTGAAACAGGGTATCTGGGTTATACTTGCGGATCCAATCAGCCTTATGTATATCAAAGCTGCTTTGGGATTTCACCTTCTTACCCTTGCGCCCTCTGGGGACTGGGATTGATAAACCTGGGTAAGGGGCGAAATCAGCATGTAAATGATCAATATTGTACCTATACACGTTGATCAAGTCAAAGCTATGCATCCACCATGAACCATACTACTTATGTACATATATGACTGATTACCAGTGTGATTTTGGAGCTGCTTAGTTTTTCCGTTCTCTGCTGGAGTGATAAGGTCCCATATGAAACTTTTTATATTCTCATCTCCCCGGTAATGCAGCAGACAGTAAACAAGGATGGCTCGGCAAATCCTTTCCACATCTCGCTCAGTCATCCCGCGTTTGAAACGACCATGAGCGAGTATGTCCCGCCAGCGACCCCATCTGAATGAACAGTTAAAACACAGCAGAAGAAGAGTTTACTAAGCTTTCCACAAATAATAATAATAAACTAATTGCCAGAGATGCATAAAACTACTATATGGCTATTGCTACACACCACATGTGGAAGAAAATAAGGAGAAGTGGGGGCTCACCCATAAACCAGTAGGTGTTTTTCAACACGGAAGCAATCAGTGCGTCCATAACCATGCTTTCTCTCCTGACGCCGAGCCCTGGGTCGATCATCATCATCACTCTCCAAGTCTGAAAACTCGACCATGTCATCATCTTTGTTACTGAAGTGCCGAGTCTGCTTCCTGATTCGTGGCGTGTCTATTACCAGCGTGTTCTACAGAATAAAGAGAACGTGATGAGTGCTGGGCCTGAAAGAACACCGTGCCAACACCACCTCCCTTCTCTCATTACTACAGTCTGCGTTCCTCATTGCAGGATTTGAAGTTCTTTAACCCCTAAATGATAAAGCCCATACATGTACGGGCTCAAAATGCATAGTGTTCAATGGGTTTAGGGACCGCCCATTGTCCTTAAGTTATAAAATTTACTAAGAATTTGGAGGGTTACTAAAAAAACAAACACCCCAACTGTGTTCAGAAACACCTCTGTAGTACTGTAATGCCATACATGCATACTTTTTTGGGACTAAAAGACCACATTAGGGACATGCACATCTCAGTTTTTTTAATTTGGAATATTTGGGACATATTTGAAGCTGGCCTATTCGATTAATCAACATTAAACCATATATTTTTAAAAATATTAAAAAACTAGACACCCTGGGTATTCTTGAACAGTGGAATTTTAACCCTTTCCATGCACTAGTTCTACTACCAGCCTTTGTTGAATTTCAGTAAGCATTCAGCAACATCACCTAAGTACTCTGATACCATCCAAGCATAGGTCACTCTAGGCCCCTAGATTTTTTTTGCTTTGCACCATGGTCGAGGTATTGCAGCAACAAGTTTTTACTGGGTTACTATTAGTATTAGCAATAACACCCAATGTTACAAAACCTCAAAATTGCTCAAAAAAAAAGCAATGAACTGCCCAATATTTTGATCCATATCAGGATGGAAAATGCCAGCTTTTAACATAACAGCTGTAACCTTTTCATTTCTTAGAATAGAGTGGTCATAGGTTATCACTATTAACTACCTATCACTCACCTTGCTGCTGAGAAGATCCAGGTCTAAATCAGCTTTCTTAGCCCACTTTTGCCAGAAGTTGGGATCATCCAGTGATATATCAGTTCTGTTTTCAGAAGCCACAAAACTGGCCTGGTGTGAAATAAGGATCAACATTAAAGTAGGAAACACTCTTTCAAATCAATATGACGTATTGAAGATACATATTACAAAGGGATGAACACAGCTGGGTGAATGTAATTATAGGGCATAAATGACAAAAATCAAGAAAGTTCTGCAACAATGCACACCTCAGCTTGTGCAATGTACATGACATTCAGCAACAAAGCTACATAAGACAAGAAAAGATATATTAGGAATGAACAAGCCAGTATCAGACCTTTGAGAAGGTGGAGCCCTTTCCTTCAGATTCAATAGTGATAGTTGTTGTTCTTCTCAGCAGGATCTGATCAATGTCTTCTTCACAGAACTTGGAGCCTTCATCATCTTCATCCATGATAGCTGCATAGGCACCTTTTCGTAGGAGGTCTTCTATTTCTTTCTTTGTAAACTGCTGGATGGGCTGCTAAAGAAGAAAAAAAAAAAAAGAAAAAAAATGAATACCAAACTGTCTCAAATCACATTCCTAAACATTTTACTTACAAATGTATCGTCAACACTGTTGTCACATTTACAAAAAAAAAATGAAAAACATTTTTCTAGTAGTTTTTTCCCTAAGCCATCATCCTTGTCCACGTTGCTTACCCCACTCAAGTGATTTTCTCGACCACTCATAGACTGCAGAACAGCTTTGTCTAATCCCAGCTTCAGACTAGCCTTGTCAAACATTTCTCGCTCATAGGAATTACGGGTTATGAGACGGTAAATCTTTACTGCTTTGCTCTGCCCAATGCGATGACATCGTGCTTGTGCCTAAAAAAAAAAAAAAAAAAAAAAAAAAAAAAAAAATCTTAGAAGCTGAAAACGTTGAAAAAGAATCAGCAGAGGTACACAGCACACATGGAGAAAAAAGTAAATACCTGAAGATCATTCTGAGGGTTCCAGTCAGAATCAAATATAATACAAGTGTCAGCAGCTGTAAGGTTAATTCCAAGGCCCCCAGCTCGTGTACACAGCAGAAACACAAACCGGTCAGAGTCTGGACGACTAAAGCGGTCAATGGCTGCCTGGCGCATGTTGCCACGGACACGTCCATCTATTCGCTCATACAGGTATCTGGATAATTGGAAAAAAATAAGCAGTGCTCTATAACTGGTGATAACTGGTACGAGCAATGGCACGGATGCATGCTATTCTACTTTTGTGGCACTTACCTTCTCTGTATAAGATAGTCTTCCAATATGTCCAGGCATCTCACCATTTGAGAGAAGATGAGTACTTTGTGGCCACCAGACTTCAGTTTTGGTAAAAGCTTATCAATGAGCACTAGTTTTCCAGAGGAACGCACCATAGCTTGGAGGTGAAAGTCAAAAGGAATCACTGGGGTTGCCTCTCGGAACTCAGACAGGATCTTCTCTTCCGCGCCTGGGTAGTGGCAAGAAGGAAACAAATTATACTATGACTAAGATCTCATCAACAGGAATGTCACAAAGACTGAATTTAAAGAACTGTCACATTTGAACCATATCACCTACGATAGCATTGCTGATGTCACCATTTGTTTTCAATCACTTTTCATATTAGGATGTGTTTTAATTAAAAGTTTGAGACTGTTACATCCAGGAAGCCAATATATGTGGCAATTATTAGATGTCCCCTATACCTCATTTTCAAAAGGAAGCTTTCACCAAAGGGGATCAATACCTTGTCAAATTAGGAATCATCAAGCCAATTCTTGGCTAATGGATAACCAATTTAAAAGTAACGTATCGATTTATATCAGAAGAGTTAGCTATTTGCCACATATTAACAGGAAAAAATGAAAAGCATGAAAATATGCACATTTGTTTCATTCAGCCAATAGCAAAAATGATATAAAAATATATATAGGTGGGACTACATGGAGATATGATAAATATGAAAATCTGTTAAAGAAATACATGTTGAGAAATGCATTGTACCTGTGATGAGGTAGGGATGGTTGCAGCACTTCCTTAGTTCCATCATCGTGTTAAGCAGGTTAGGAGTGTTTGATTGACTGGCTCCCTTGGTCAAGAAGGAAAAGTTCTTCTCCAGGATAGCCCTGTAATATTTCTTCTGGATATTGGTTAACTCCACCTCTATGATGGTCTCCTGCTTCGGAGCCAAGTTCTTCTCCACATCCTCTTTAAGCCGTCGCAGCATCATTGGCTTTAATATGGCCTGTAACTTTTGTACCTGTTGGAAAGAACCACAGTAAGTTGTAACAATGATGTTAAAAAAGGTATGTACAGTGTCTACATTTTTTTATAGCATGTGGTCTTTAAGTACCTGCTCCTCTGTCTTAAGGTCGCCAAAGTCTTTAAGGAACTCTGCTTCAGAGGCAAACTGAGTAGGCTCAAGGAAATGTAACAAACTGAATAGCTCCTCTACAGTGTTCTGTAAAGGTGTCCCGGTCAACAGGACCTTGTGCTCCTGGAAGGATGGAAAAAAAAAATCCATAATAGACCCTACCACCGATTACAACATTTTACGTATCACATTTACTCAACACATAACAAGCATCATAAATTTAAGACTAAAATTCAAAAAGTAAAAGTCTACATATATTACATGCAATGCAAACTAATTTATGTATATAACATGGTATAAGTGTCCAAAATAAAGTTAAAACAGCACACTACTTTAAACTTTTTAAACCAATACTACTTATTAAAATTGTGGGAGATCCCCTTTAAGAACAGCATTTATTTATTCTGAGAATATTAATTCTTGGTCTTCTGCTTGATAACTCTCACAGTGGTGGACATGCTCACCAGGTCCATGTGCTTTAAACTGTCCAGCAATTTACAGTTCCTGTTCTTCAGTCTATGTGCTTCATCGATGATGACACAGCGCCACTCAATTTCACGTAACTCAGGGCAGTCTGACAGCACCATCTCAAAGGTAGTGATCAGAGCATCAAACTTGTAAGCTCCAGGAATTAGACGGCCCTGCTAGCAGATAGGAGACAAGGATGAAATAAAACAGATTGGCTCGGTGCTAGCTTGGGTAAATTTAATAGGCAACTAATTTAAAAATTTCAGATTTGTCTGATAAAGGGGACAGTTTAATATCCACGACAGCCCCAGTAGAGACAAAATTTACTTTAATATGCATTCTTTGCTCGTTACGTTTGCCTACTGGCAGTAAGTACATCATGTTCAAGGAGAGGCGTTCAGATTAACATATCTCCTGCACAGAAAATACCTGGGTGGTGGGGGAAGGGGTAGATGTATTTTGTAAACGCACCGTGTGTTTGCAAAGGGGGAGACCAGAGAAATTTAAAGGGATCCCTCAGCTATCGTATGCATGGCAATGCATATGATGGCTTAAGTGTGCCCCTTTAAGGTTTAAAGATAAATAGAAATGTATATGAAAAATATTGCACACAGCTTACCTTGGTGTCCTTACAGTACATTTCATATTGTTGGATCATTTGCCGACTGGCTAGGCTGCCATGGTACACAATGGTATTCATCTGCGTCCAGCTGGCAAACTCCCTCTCCCAGTTGGTGATGGTTGAGAGTGGCGCAATGACCAGGAAGGGACCCCTCAAGCCCACATTGTAGACCTCTTGTAGAAACGTGATGGACTGGATGGTCTTTCCCAAGCCCATTTCATCTGCAAGTATACAATTCTGCCTGCAGAGGCGAGAAACAAGATAAGGTACATAGCAGGATGACAGTTACTTACACAACCTAGGCCATGACACAACAGCAGGAGCTATAACATGCTATCTTACTAGGATGGATGCGTGTAGCCCCCTTGTTTGGGTTTCCAGGAGGTGCAACACTAGGTATCAAGTCCTGCCTTAGACAGCAATTATTGTAAGTAATTTCACAATGCTTATAAGCTCATCGCAAAATGCTCCTGGAACAAGTTGGAGCTTTCCAATCTACGTAACAGGATATTTTTCATCTCACTGCAACTCAACACTTATCTTTATCTTAGCAAATAGTACGGATAAAAGAAGAAATCTAGTGTATAAGGCACACTATGCAAAACTTTCAGGTGAATGCAGAGTATGTGTTTTGCATGATGTCGACCCACAGAATTGTAACAGAGGTTCACTGTTGTCTGTAAAACATAGGCGCCACAGTGACTCCAACGCTTCCTAGGAGTCAAGGACCAAAATAATTCAATTTAAGTATTTGGCCAAGAGTATGTGGACACCTGACCATCACACCTATATGAGATTGTTGGACACCCCATTCCAAAACCATGGGCATTAACACGGAACGCTCCTCCTTTGCAACTACAACAGCCTCCATTTTGGTAAGTGCCCCTTCAGACAAAAGAATTTGTGAAGTCAGGCACTGATGCTGGTTTAGTAGGCCTGGCTCCCAAACAGCTTCCAATTCATCCCAAAGGTGTTCAGTGTGGGTTAAGGTCAGGGCTCCTTTACAACAAACTTGTCTTGACTGACTGGTGGCATCCTATGACATGTTTAAAGTCACTGAGCTATTCGGTACGATCCACTCTACTGTCAAAGTTTGTATATAGATATGACATGCCTACATGCTTAATTTTATACTCCTTTTAGCAATGGGTCGGCTAAAACGCCAAAATAATAATTAGGAATTGTGTTCACATAATACTGTGTATTACGCCTTGTTTTCTTTAAGCTCTGTAACCAGACTTTGATCAGAAAATACACTATGACTGCCAGCTCTCACCTATTGTACCAGTTAAAGAGCAGCCAGTTGACACCCTCTAGCTGGTATTCTCGCAGTTGGTTCCCATTTTGATACTCTCGTGACAGCTCCAATTTCTTCCAGGACGTTGCTGCTGGACGGGGCTTGGGAAGGAACAAAAATGTGTAAAAGAAGGCTACCATTATCAATCTAGAGTCCATGGGGGGGGGGACAACAAAGGTGATAAAAAAAAGTAGCTTTAACAAAGTCAACAGCAACATTCTTGTTGAAAAAGTTAAGTACTTGGTGAAAACATATGTTACACATAAGTGCCATCGCAGAAGCAATGTACAAGAAACCATTATACGTGTTCAAATAAGGCAGACTTGCTCTTGGTTTATGTCCTCGGCAACACATGTTAAACCGCAGCCGCTCTTTGGTACGATATAGATGCAAGGGATGACATTTTCCCAAAACAGTAAGCTTGAGATCCTAGCAGAAGACGTTCAGACATAAGGTACCTGGACACTTTACTTAAGACATGCATTATTAATATTTTACCTAAGTATTTATGATTTTTTTAAATTATTTTTTAAAGTAACGAATAAGTGATTGAATAAGATTTCTGGCAAAGAGCAGCAGACAAAATCTGGCACTGACTGCACAAAATGTATAAAGTTTCATGGTAGCGGAAGAGGACCTTCTGGAGCTTACCCACCAAACAGAGAACATTTAAACCCCTTTCTCTCATTCACTTGACGCAAGGCCATTATTCGAGTAGCTGGTTGTAACCCCTAGTTAGTAACTCACCACACGTTTGAGGACGGGCTGTCTAGACTGAATTCTTCGAAATTCCTCCACTTTACTCTCATCTACGTCCTCCTTAAGCTCCCAAGTGCTGTCTTCATAGGGTAGAGAGCACCACTTCGCCAGGTAGTACACAACCGGCTTGGAGAAAGAATAACAGAAGAGGGAGGGACACACGAGACAGAAGCAAAATAAAATACATTTTAATAGCGGTCATGAAAATATACTACTCATTCAATTTTTCTTTTTTACAGTAAATAAAAGAGATAAATTATCCAGAAAATATTTTAGCATTTATTCGATAACTGAAGTCTACTGTGATTTGAAGATCCACACTCCAAACTATTCATATCTTTAAAGTTTTTCCCTTGAAAGGAATGAAACTACCAATACAGTTCAAAACTGTTAGTTTTCTGAACAAGAACAAAAGTATTTTGTATGGCTAACTCACCTCCCCATTATCTTTGTCAATGCTATGAGACTCATCCAAGATTCGATCAACTTCAACATAGTCAGGGTTAAAGGGCTCTTCATCTTCCGGCAAGAAATGTCGCATCTGAGCCATTTTGGTTTTGAACCGCTTTAGTTTCTGGTGGATGCGTTTGTCCTTTTCTAATTGTTCGATTGTGGCCCACTCACAGTGGAGGTACGAGCTAAGAGGATGCAACACATGAATGCTCTGTTCAGAAAATACACAGAAGCCTTGCTCATCTGAACACAATCCAGAAATACCTGTATACTTACTAGTTTTTATACTTCACAAAGAATTCTTCAGCATCAATATAAGCTCCAGATGAAAGCTAAAAAAAAAAATAATAAAAAAATTAAAAAAAAGGTAGTACAATTTCATGAATATAATAAAATAAAAAATCCTAGCTGGGAAAAGAAAAAAAAAAAAAGCCTGTACAAATTTACAGTTTGG
Source organism: Spea bombifrons (assembly GCF_027358695.1). Lineage (NCBI taxonomy): Eukaryota > Metazoa > Chordata > Amphibia > Anura > Pelobatidae > Spea > Spea bombifrons. The sequence goes on along the minus strand of NC_071087.1, from coordinate 109,685,238 downwards.
AATACAAAACTGCATTTTCTCACCTCTTTTTTTACCACACGCATGGACAGAATCTTGTCCACAATTGCAGCATCTTCTTCGCTTGGATTCTCCTGTAGGCATAATGCATAAGCATGTCAATAAACCAAACAAAAGAAAAGTTAGACTATGAAAATTTCATAAAGTAAAATAATCCTTTTTCTTTTAGAGCTATAGTAGCAGTCTGACCTTGTGCTAAAATAATAAAATATTCTGTACACTTGCTTTACTCACCACGAAAAACTGCATGGAGGGCGCCATCTCAGCATCAGGAACTGGGATTGGCTCAGGAAACAAAACAGGCTCAGCTTTCATAGGTCCGGTAACATCTACTTCTTCTTCATCTTCATCATCAGTTATCTTAATGTCCAGGTCCTCTGTGTATTTCTTACGTTTTACTTGGCGGTTTGAGCGTCTTTTCTGAGAAGGGAAAAACATTTAAAGAGTTTATCAAGAGATTAAGGTCCACTTTGAGGAGCAATTATGAGCCCAACAAGTAACTTAGAGTGCCAATTATGGCCAAATGGGCTTTTAAAGATATATTATATATAACAAACAAAAAAACAACATTCAAGGCATTTGCAGGTTTAATACGACATGTGTCCCTACAGAGCAGAGCCTGCCTTGTAGCTGATACTGCCCATGGATCCTTTCCTAGCAACCTCTTAGGAAGCTTAGCTAAACTTCTGGGTTCGGACATGTCCACTCTGATGTCACTGGTGACATCAGCTTCAGACTGCCGTTACAGCAGGGACCCGAGAGGTCTTTAGTTTACTAACATCTGTGTGTGGAGAGAGAGGGAGACCCTCAGTCTTCCCCTCTAACCTTCACCGATGTGATCACAAAGTGTTCACGTTAGAGTATGATCTCTGAATGCATAGCAGCAAGTGCTGTGCTCCATGCCTAAACACCCCACACTTGGCCATGTCCCTAGTGACTTAATTGAGTGGTTACCTTTCAGCCAGGGAGCTGCAGGGTCATTAGAGACCCTGATCTGGTCCCTGTCTGTGAGCCCACATGAACTGATCACACAAAAAAAGGCATTTGTTATTCATGAAAAATAAATAAAAATAATGTAAATACAATACTGTTGTATGCCAGTGATGTCACAATGACATCAATGAGTTCACATATTTGAGAGATATCTATCCATATTACAATGAGTACAATGCAGAAGGAATTAAAAAATACACACATCCCACTGCCCTAGCACTACAAGTAAAAAGTATAATTCCTAACCCCTGGTCACTACCACCAAACCCTGTTGTCCCATCTATTACAGTCTTATCTCCACTATCCTCCATTACTAATATTTTCCTATACTATCAATGTCCTCTTTTATTGTTCCTTTACTACCCATATCTCTTTTACACCGTTCTCCCCGCTGTCACTGTTAATTCTATCTCCACCAACACACAATGCTTTGTACTTTCTACCTCCAAAACGCCACAACCATCCCTTTTGTCATTACTTCCTAATTTCTCGTCACTTCATTGCACTTTCCGTCGAAGTAAATTTTTTTCATATATACACCTTTTTTCACCTAGTATTTTCATTCTAGCTGTTGATTATAACTGACTGCTATGAGGCACATTTTGAGCCATGTGAGTCTACAGACCCAAACCCCAGCACCTGGGGGAGGGGGGGGTCATGCAAAATTTTTACAATTTATGTATTAGGAAGACAGAAGATGAATATATAATAGTTATATATTGTATGATTTTAATTAAATATTATGAAACATTAGGGAAAAAAATGTCATTATGACATCATATATGGCAACATGTTGTGCAATATACCTCAAGCCAACTACTAATGAAAAGATGAAACGTCTCCTGAAGAAAAGTATAGTTTTCTATATTATTCACTAAAATCGTTTAGCTTTTGTTTAAAAGTAAGGTATAGCAAAACGTCATAAAAAAACTAGAGAATAAAGAGCCTGGACCTCTGGCACTTAAGGGATAGTTTAGCATCCCTGAAAGGCTCACTATAGAAGAACACATACAGTGCTTTCTATACATGCGCAGTGTTTCCTTTCCACCGCCCGCAGTGTTCTCAGAGCCAGTGCTTGAGATGAATGGACGTAGGCATTTCACGTGCACAGTGTGAAAAACAGCAGAACCCCCCCTCATGCATTTGGCAAAGGAGAACTTTAAAAATGTATAAGACCACACCACTATTAGAGTGCATATGATGGCTAGAGTGTACCTTTAATAGTTTTGATTAGAGCGGGAAGTAGGACAATGTATCCATCTTCCCTATTTTGCTTTCTGCTGAGCTCTCACATTTTCTCCTCAATAGGAGAGTCTAGGTTTCCCAAAACAGTACCTGGACACTATCTTCATCCTCTGCAGGGGAAGCCTGAGATGGGACCCCCTCAGCATCAGAGTTATCAGAAGATGGGTTCCGCTTTCTCTTCTTTCCAACAATGGGGGTAATTGTACTACAAGAAAAAAAAAAGGCCAGAGATTTTCACATTTGATGTATGGTTGGATGACTACAACGTCCAAATAACTCCAAACACCCCCCCCCCCAAACACACACAGGATATTATCAATTGACACTCCATCAATAAACAAAGTTCTTACCTGGGTTTACCTTTGCTTCTGGGCCTGGAGCTCCCACTCCCTTTATTTTTCTTACTTTTGTCATTAATTAAGCTATCCCCAACTTCACCCTTCTTCTTCTTTCTTTTCTTTCTGCTCCCATCATCATCATCTGGGTTGACACGTGGCAGTTCATCCTCATTTAGGACACGTGGGATGTTCTGCTCCCCACGTGCTCTAGCCCTGGCAATGGCCTCGGCCACAATACGGTTTGCTTTCTCCTGTTTCTTCTGATGGTCTAATTTGCGAGGCTCACCCCCTGTAAGTAGCAATTTAGGGAACATCAAAAAGACTTATGTATTGAAGATGTTACCAAAATCAAATATAATGGTTTGTCAGAAACATTAAGAACGTATACAGCATGCGCTACAACTGATGTTGTAAAATGTGAATGATACAGTAAGTATGTGTCCATTGCAATAGATCCAGTCACTTTTCAAACCGTCAACCTCCTTAGATCTAAACTAAACCAAAAAAGTGTGTGTGGTAGTCATGTGTAACGTACCGCCACACGTTCCAACTTTTACTAGAGTCTGGCCACCTGTGAGACTTGCCACCTCACTGGCATTGAGGACTTTCACCACTGATAGGCCCTGTGTAGTTCCCTGCGAGGAGCCAGCCTGTCAGGAAAAGAGGAGTAACAAAATGTTCTTAAATGTATCAACTGACACCGTTTTAGACCAAGCATCTCCCATTTCTCATCAACTGTTGATCAACTGTTTTATTTGAAATTATCAACACTAAAGTCATGACAGTTTAGCCACCAAAAAGACGAATACAATACACGATGCCAATTGAAATAAATTACCGTATTTATCGGCGTATAACACGCACTTTTTGAAACTAAAATATGAAGTTGAAACCCTACCTGCGTGTTATACGCCGATAAATCCTAGAGCTGCACAATCTTCCCCTGCACAGCTCTCTCGCACGCCGTCTCTGATGCCGGGAGCCGGGTGATGACGTCACTCCGGCCCCGGCATCAGCACAAAAAGTAAAACGCTGGAAGATAAAGAGGACCCATACCAGATCTCCCAAACGGTAGGGAGTAATATATACAATTAATGTGTGTGTGTGTGTGTGTGTGTCTGAGTGTGTGCCTGAGTGTGTGCCTGAGTGTGTTTGTGTGTGTCTCTGAGTGGGTGTGTGTCTCTGAGTGAGTGTGTGTGTGTCTGAGTGTGTGTGTGTCTGAGTGTGTGTGTGTCTGAGTGTGTGTGTGTCTGAGTGTGTGTGTGTGTCTTTTTGTGTGTGTGTCTGAGTGTGTATGGTTTCCCAGATAGCAGTGATTCTGATGAAGTTTTTTTGTTCAAAGAGGTGCTTTTTCTTTCATACTTGCCTTATACGTGGTATGTTATAATGTAATAAATATTATTCCAACATTAAGTTCATAGCTTCCAAGTCATTTATTTTAAATTTATTTTTTCTTACTCAAATTTCCTTGTTAAAATGGGGGTGCGTGTTATACACCAGTGCGTGTTATACGCTGATAAATACGGTACATATTAATCTTATTAGTACGAGATAACTTAATCTTTCTAGTGTAAATCCTTCACTCTCTAGCATCTAAACTGATCTGTCAATTCTTATTGTTCAAGCATTATGGGTTACCTGTGGTTGCAGGACAACTTTGAGAGGAACAGAAACCCTCTGTGCTCCTTGCTGACTTAACACGTGTGTTTGCTGCCCAGCAGGAGCAAGAGTCAGACCACCTGGCCCTTGTTGTACAATATGAAACTTCTGTGGTGCCTGTCCTGTGGCCCCTTGCTGCTGTTGGACCTGTAGCTGAATGGTTACAACTTTGGCAGGCTGTCCCTGGGGGTTTTTAGCTTGGGTCAAGGCTGCCAGCTGATTCCCCTGAAGAACAAGCTTTCCTGGGAGGCCACCTAGCACCAAGTGACGCTGTCCCTGTGGCGCTCCAGAGCCTGCCTGGGAAGGTTGCTGAAGCACCAATGTTATACGCTTAGAGTCCCCCTGGTAGGAAGATCAAAAAGAAGGGTCAAACAGGCAGCAATTCCATACAAAAAAAAAAAACATTTGGATACAGAGTAATGCATAAACCATAGAATCTAGAGAGTGACAAGAAGGTTCATTCGCTGTGCTCCATTACCTGTTGAGGTGCAGAGGTTACAGTCACTCCAGGTTTTATTCCAGAGGTGCCATCAGTGCCCCCCGGGGCTGCCGAAGTCCGCACTGGCTGCAGTAACAACTGACGAACCGGTCTGACTGCTCCTGCCTGCCCAGCAACACCAGGGTTAGGAACTTTGGCAAGTACAGTGTTCCCAGAAACAATGGATACCCCAGGTCTTAGAGGGGTTCCTGTGAGCACCTTTGCGAATGTCACTTTTCCTCCATTACCTGATGTACCAGGAGTCAGAGTCTGAATCTGTGTGACCGGGCAGCCCCCAACAGTCATTCCAGGAGGTGCCTTCAGGATCATTATTTTTGGAGCCCCTGTTACAGTGCTTGAGGTCCCCATAAAAGGGTTCCCTTGACTTAGAGGATCCTGATTTGTTGCTTGCTGGGAGAGCAGCACTGGTTCAGTTGCAGCAACAGGGATAGGGATCTCTTGCAGAACTGGAGGTACTGACTGGTGCTCAGCCACATCAGTGCTAGTTGCAGTGGTTTGATCAGTTCTCCTGTCTGTTGTAAGCTGTTCCAGAGGCTCCAGGACACTACCCAGGCCTAGAGCTTCATCTATGGTATCAGGTTCATCCCGGCTAAAAGAATCTGATGTCAAAGAGTCCAAGCCAAATAGGTTTGGATCATCAAATAAATCCATGATTGGGTCAGCCATGGTTGGTCTTCTCCAGAAAGTTGTGCAATGGGGAAGGCTACTAGCCTTCCCCACAGTCTCAGAGTGATAATGCAATGAATTTAATTAATTCTACAGCCACGGGTAAGCGAGAAATCCCCAGAAGGCACCCTGCAGAGAAAACAAGGTGTTCTATTAGCAATTGGTAATTTCATAATAAAGGGAAAAAATATTTACAAACTGATTTCCCTAATTAGTTTAATTATTCAGTAACTTACTTGCTTTCACTCTCCAAAATCAAAATAAATAATACAAAAAGTGGCAAACTTTATTATGAAGCCACAAACAAAAAAAAAAAAAAAAAAAAAAAAAAAAAATCAAGTAGTTTTTGTAATTTTATTTTTTAAAAACACTTGGCACAAAGAACACCAAGCACTTCAGGGGGCACTTGTTCTCCTGTCTGCATGCGAGTACACCAAGAAGAAAGGTCATTCAACATGTATATATTCCATATATTCCATGGTTCAATAACATATAACTTGTACACAAAGATTTAAAAATTAAAAAAGAACCAAACACATCGCATCCTACTTTAGCACCGTATCATCTACATGCGCTCCAATATCATGCACACGGTCTTGATGGTATGGCATAACCTTTTGTTCAGTACTTTCTATTAGATTGCTTCTGTCCTATATAATTGGGCAGTCACATACACATATATATATATATATATATATATATATATATATATATATATTACACATACAGTTTTAAACAGGACTGATAAGTAGCATAAGGTGCGATTTGTGCCTAAGATCAATAATTGACAAAAACGTAATAATTCATCCAAAAACACAAATTATATATGAACAGGTCTGCTCCTCTTTATATACAACCGAAACACACAGTTTTCCATATAAATAATTATTTAATGCAGAAATCACTGAGGACTATAGGTCTAAGCACAACCTAAATCAGCACATGGGCTCAGATGTCTTAATAAAAACGTGCATTGTGTCACCAACATGTTCTTCTAGGGCCCTGTTTTGATAATCCCCACAATACATATGCCTTGACTCTCATGCAGTTTAAGCGGCATATACTACGTCGCCTTCGCTATTAGAACACACGTTAATTAAACGAGAAGCACGCATTAACTTCACCCCTCCCACTTATGAAGTACACAAACGTACATACACATAGTCTCCCGGTTACACACATGCTGCTCCAACAGTACGGTCTCCTCCTCATACAGATACACACAGCGTAACCTAACACATATAGGCTCCACCCACTCGTTGACCAGGAACCCACGCGGCTCTTTCATTAGTCGGCACAACAGTCTGTCATGCGCGTCACCGCAAAGTAATTCTAGGTTGAGCGCTTTACTCCTCCCATTTACTCTGAGGCCTAGCCGTATCTAAGGCCGGTCTGAGACCCGCCTCGATTTAACTGGCTTTAGCGACCAGTGAATGAATGAAAGGAGGGAAGTGTGAAACCAGAACCGGTTACCAACTTAAAGAGGCGAAAGTCAATACACGCAAAGTATCGCTGAGCGGAAGGGAGCCGGGGGGAAGCGAGCAGGGCGCACAATATTAGGTCTACTCTGTACGGTTCCGCAAAGGGTTAATCCTGGACTTAATGCATGGCATTTCGAGGGTGCGCTGCATGGACATGCGACGTCCTATAAAATAATCTGTCCCTGAAAAAAAAACCAAAAAGACCAAATATTTACGTTTAGAACATGAATCATTGGGCTAAATATTTGAGTTGATTCACCTGCTGGGTGAATGCTAACTTCCAAAAGAGAATACATATTCATAATTAACTTATATTATCTTTTTTAACAGTTTAATTCCAGCCTCATATATGCTATACATTTTACCCTGGAAAGCATTCATTGCACCCTCTTGCTTACCAAGGCCGCCGTACCCTGGCTGAGCCACACATTAAAGAAAGGAAAGGAAAGTATAAGATAATATACAATTAGCTGAAGGGAAAAAACCCCAACAGCTGAATAACTGTGCTGAGACCCTCTTACTGGCACGAGGAAGCAGCTACCAGAAAAGAACAAACAGGCGGTTTCCTAAATTAAATGTTGTGTTTTTACCTATAAGACAAGGATCAGCGCAGAGTACACTGCTGTACATGAAACTGCGAGCACAAGAACAAAAGCCATCGCACTGATCAGCTAGTCTTTCAGGGCATCAGTGAAATGTCCCTATTTAATGGAGAGATCCGATCGCCCTACTAAACCAGTGCATCGTAAAATACCATCATTTCATAACGATTTATATGCAATTGTGTAAACGTTTCCACTGTGTGAACACATCATGAACAACATATTGCTGTTATTCTAGAACAGCATTCCTCACGTGTGGCCACCAGCAAGGGCAACCTTACACCTGGACTATAATAATAACTACGAAGAGTCACCTTTATGCAGATTATGCACATTTATGGATTTCCAGGGATAATAAAGACCGTTTTGTTACGTTCACTGAAATTGTTACATTTTAACGCTACATAAATGTAGCGTTAGAATGTCATCGCTAAAGGTACTAAAATATGAAAGAGGGGAACAAAGTTATTTGGCTCTTTAACCAAATCACTATGAATAATTCATTATTTGGCATAATTGGTAAGGAATAGTATTAGTGGATAGGCTGAGACCTAACTACTACGATCCTCCCGGGCATCAACGGACAGTCGAATACAATCTGTGGCTGAATTTGGGTTTTGGTGGAAGTTAGATGTTCTTTTGAGAGATCTTTCCAATGCAGAATACTCTCGTCCACTGACAACCTAAATACTATAGAAACAAACAGCATTATGTATCAATGATCATGAAGGAGACCCTAACTACACGGCCTCTCTAGTAACTACTTCCCCAGAAATCAATTCAAACGTGTCTACAGATTATTCCAAACCTGGCTCCTTGTTGGAGGGAAATACACATCTGCCTAAGTTTAAAACCCCTTAATGACAAAGCATGTACGGGCTCAAAATGCATTGTTTTCAATGGGTTTAGGGACCGCCCATTGTCCTTAAGGGGTTAAGGTTAACAAGAGGTTTTAGCAGAAGAGGAAACAGAGTGTTTGGTTGAACTTGATGCCTTTTATTGCGCCGACATGGAGAAAGATGTAGTTGGATGAGCTTTTTGGGGGGCTCAGAGGTTTTGTCAGACGGAAGGTTCGCCCCAGCAAACCTAAAATATCTGCACACATTTTGAAACGTCATTTACATACTGCAAGTGCCCCCCCCCCATTGCTACACTATGTGGGGCTGTTCTAGTGAAAAATCTGGTTGAACTCATCCCTCTAGATTGTAGTCTCCTTTGAGAAGGGCCCTCCTCACCTGTTGTCTCTGTAAGACAAATTGTTATGTTACATACTACTTATGTCCTGTCCACCCATTGTACAGCGCTACGGAATTTGATGGTGCTATATAAAACAATAAAAAATAAAAATCATGTCCTGTCTACCCCTTGTACAACGCTGCGGAATCTGATGGCGCTACAGAAAATAAATAATAACGTGCTATGTTATTAACACGGTGTCAGCAGAAGATTGATAACCTCTTGCCTTTCAATGATAAAATGCCAGCGTTAGTAATTCTGTTACTATTTACTAATGCGGACGGTCAGTTTCCATGGCGGCGATTTCTCAGCATTTAGCGCTATATCGTATCCCCAACTGCATTTTACGTCCATACCTTGCGGCAGTCTTCAGATTTGGAGCAATTTACGCGATTTAAGAAGTTACAGCACACTAGGTTTTACGTTTTCAATCACGTGTTAAAAACTACCAAAAATAATCAAATGCCCCAATAGTGAATTAAAAAAGCATATCGTACGCTTTATAGGGGGAATAAAGAACCACGGAAAAGCTGTCAGAAGAGAATTAACATTGGAAGGAGGGTTTTTTTTTTTAAACACATACACACACATATATATATATATATATTCTGTAAAGATTTTAAAGAAATTTGTGTGATTTAGGGAAAAAAATAAGTAACTTTTCAAAAGGATGAAAGGCAGTTTTTGGGGTATGCACATCTCTCTTTGGTTCGCTGGCGATTCTATAGTTTGATGTTTTATGTATATTGCATTATTTGCCCAACTGCTAAATTGTTGGCTATTCTATGTTTGAGTTTGATATCTTTCATGTACAAAATAGTTATTTTTTAGACCTTACGAAATGACTTATTTTACTTTGTTTCAATCATGAGCATGTGAATGTCTATCAAACGTTCACTCGGGATCGCTAATCACTTAAAGAGAGAAGTATATTGACATTATTTCAGTTAGTGTTTCAGCACACAAATGTGAACATGTATACGGTCAGCGGCACTAACAGGAACAGCTATTGCGTACAGTGAGTGTGTGTACAGACACAATAATTTAGGTCTGGTACTTGTGTGTGTGTGTGTGTGTATATATGTATGTATGTATGTATGTATGTATGTGTGTGTGTATATATATATATATAGATAGATATATATATAATGTGTGTGTGTGTATATATTACAGGTCAATGCAGTGCATCTAGCAATCTATTATAACAGGATGGTGGTCTTCGTAGCATGAATTACATCCATTGATATCGGTGGCAGTATGTGCACGTGATAGATCTACTAAGGGCTTTTTTTTTTTTTTGTACAAATACGTGACTGCCGGTATTTGTATATTATGTTATTAGGGCATACTCCACCCTCCCCCTACGCCTCACCTGTGACCCCAGTTCGTGACGTCAAAGCCCCGTCTCACTCGTGACGTCACACTGTCCGGATCCCGGCCGCTCTTGACCCTTTATGAGCTGGTCCCGGCTATACGGAGCATGGCAGCGCAGCGCACCCTCACACGGGTCTTTACGTCACTGCAGCCGCAAGTCAATGGCATCGCATTCTATGCCAGAACACCCTCCCATACCGACCAACGATTGGCCAGAAATACCATCAATCAAGTACGCAAAGTACGTCACACGCAGAAGGTAGAGTGTCCCTTCCAGGAAGTACTCACGGGAAAGAGGGCAAGTGGGTCCTTCAGATAGCTGCCCTATTGACGCCTGATTGGATGTTATATAAATGTATACTGTAGGGGTTATATGGGTCGCGCGGCTTATTAATTAAGTATTCATACTCCCACTTATTTTTATCAACAATTTTATCCCTCCAGTTAAATGAGTTATTTTTTTCCAATATCGTTACCTGGTATTTCCCTATAGAAGCATTACCTAGGCATACAGTTTTACGTTAGACCTCCCAGACACCCTCATTTTCAGTGGATAGTCTTCAGAGTGAATCTTATGATGCCTGCCATTTATTAAAAATAATGGCTTTTCAAGAATAGTATGAAAAAATGGTTACTGGATATCCATTGATTACCTCTGTCAGCTAAAGGCAGCTGCAATGACACCATTCTTCTTAATGGGCATTGTCCTGCCTTGGACAATTTCACTGGGTACCATGTGCATATACTAATCAACCTTAGACAGTCGCTAAAGGGGCAAGACGCTGTTGCAAGGATAGGGTTTTACGTGATACTGCTACCAATGGGTGCTGTAGCTACAATTATTATTATTATTATACTTTATTTATAAAGTGCCAACAGATTCCGCAGCGCTGTACTAGGTAAAAATTTTACAGATAACGACAAGTACAAAATGACAAGCAATTGACATACAGATACGAGAGGAATGGAGGGCCCTGTTCCCACAGGAACTTCAATTCTAGGTGGATGAGGGGTGAGAAACAGGAGGTGAGGACTGCGTGGTAGTGAATGATGTTAATGTAGGGGGAGTTTATGTCAGTGGTAGGCTTCCCTGAAGAGAAACGTTTTTAGGGAGCGTTTGAAGGAGAGTAGAGCTGGTGAGAGGCGGACAGCACGGGGAAGATAGTTCCAGAGGGTTGGTGCTGCGCGAGAGAAGTCCTGTAGGCGGGCGTGGGAGGAGGTGATAAGTGAAGATGCAAGGAGCAATATTATGTCTCGCCAACCATGTCATAATGTAATGTCCTGTACCTTGTTTCCCCCTTTAAGTTTGGTTTATTTATACTAAATCAATTAAATGTTTGTGTCATTAAACAGCCGACCATTATTCAAAGCAATCCTTATAATCCTCGTGACAACTTTGCATTAATTATTCTAGAGCTTAAGAGCTTGCTATCAATTCAATTCCAAAACCATGGCTATCAATATGGACTGTGGCTATAATAGCCTTCATGTTTCTGGGAAGGCTTTCTACAAGATTTTGTAGAAGAAGAGCGTTTCTGTGGAAATTTGTGGCCATTCAGCCAAAAAAGCATATGTGAGGTCAGCCACTGATGCTGGAGAAAAAGGCCTGGACAATCAGCGTTCCAATTCATCCCAAAGGTGCTCGGTAGGATTAAGGTCAGGGCTCTGTGCAGGCCACTTGAGTTCCTCCCCATCAAACTTGTCAAAGTATCTCTATGCACCTTGTTTTGCGCACAGTGACATAGTCATGCTGGAAAGAACCTTCAGAAAACCAGAAGCATACGATTGTCTAAATTGTCTTTGTACGCTGTAGCTCTAACATTAGCCCAAACCAGCCCCAGACCATTATATAAATACACAAGAAAGCATGAATGATACGAGACCTCAGGTTAGTGTTATAAATACAAATATTCTCAATACCAACCGGTATTTCAGAAAATTTGCGTGTAAATGGCAAAAAGCTTTCTGTGCTAGAGCACTATGCAAGGTTAGTGCAACACATCAAATGGTGGAGGCAAACCTGTGAGCTACATTAGACCCTCGACTTCAGAGTTACTCAATCCACAGAGGACCACATAGTCCTCAGTCCTCTTCTGGTGGGATGACCTTTCACTTCTGTTTCTCATTGCTTTCCCACTCACCCATGGGGCTACCACTGAAGTCTTCAAGGGGAGGTGGCAGCCAAAAGGCCAGCTCATTGCCCTAACCGAAGGCCAAGCCTTTAGGGATCTGACTCTACTGTGGAATTTTCAGTGCATGCAAAAACTATCTATAAATGCATCAACCCTTGTTCTCCTCTGACCAACTTCAGCTAAAAGGCAATTTTCTGCCCATCATCGACCATAATGGCCAAAAAAAGGGAACAAATATGAACACATTTCTTTTGTAAATTTTATCTACGAACAATCAAAAAATATAGCCCCTGAAAGCCGGTGCACTAAAATGCCAAACAGATGGCATACTTTTCAACATAACACCCTGTGTATTTGGTATCTACATGTTATTTCTTGAGCACAAATAACAGATTTACCCCTTTCTATAGGTGCCTAAACTGTTATAGACAACATAGAGGTACAACCACATTTATTGGATAAACTTACTAAGGTGGGTTGGGGGCATTTAAGAAAATACTTTGGTTTCTATCACTTTTACTATTTGGTTTAGATTTTTGGAGAAAATAATAAGGCTCTGGGTTTTTTGAGTATATATTGTTATGAGATGTCCTGTAAACAACTTGTCCTGAGGAAAAATATATATATTTGCCACATAAATGGAGCCAGAGCAAAAAATATTTTTTCCCCCATCCTCCTAAGAGGATGATGTATCCAACCCCTGTCACAGTTAAGGCCCCAGCCCTGAGACTTGCATTTTAAAAACTAAAAAAGTAAACATTGGTACATGTATCACTGCAAGTAATCCATGCAATCATTGCTTAACTCGAGCACTGCACACAAGCGGGTTCCTTCAAATTGTTTTTCATTTATCTGAGATTTTTTATTAACAAACTATCTGTGTCATTTGGAAAATTACAACAAAACTCTACTACATTTTTTAATAAAATATTAGCAAACAACTATAAAGTAGAAATGGGCAGGGTGTAATTTATGTAGATGTGATATTATATACGGTAGACGGTAATCCTCTGCTCATACAATTAGACTTTGCATAATTCCTTATTACAATAAAATGTATATAGTCCTAAACAAACAAAAATACGCACATTCTTCATAATATGGGAAAAAGTTTATTAACACATTTTCATTGGCAACCAAAAAATTAAGATATAATGCTTTACTTCATGGTACCTTCTATGCTTAATAAATACAAGTAGATTCATTCAAATCATCTGTAAATTATAAAAACACAATTAAGAATGATTCGCCTACAGAGGACATTATGCATTTGCAGCACATGTAAGCACTAAAAGCCTAAAATGGAAATCGTTTTTATTTTATCCAAACCCCTTTTTTCCCCTTTGTAAACATAATAACTCAATAAATAAGACAGTGGTATATTTGAATTTCTGAGTGTGCTGCAATCGCTGAGACTTCCCATGAAGCGTTAAAACATCTACAGGAATTATGACCATATCCATTTAAAGATACTTTTAATGCAAGTGCTCAATAATACTTGATTTAAAGCGTTCTTATAGGTTGACCGACACCTATGAATAAAAAGTAGTCCTATGCACTAAAAGTGGACATGTCAATCCATCAGATGACAAGGTCTGCCTCAGCTACAGAAGTAAACTTTCACCTGTGTATTGTGCTAGGAAATCTGTGGATGAAAGTATTATTCTTTTATTTATACATTCACTAGCAGTTTGGCAAGCATGATTTAGGATTTGTAATGCAAGCTTCATGTCTCATTTCACAAAAGTTGTACTTTAAATGTTGTATATAATGTATGATAATTGTTAAAAAGTTGTCATTAGCACTACTAAATAACATTCTAACAAACCTGTGCATATTGCAATTATATATATATATATTTATATATATATATATAGCAATTAGACTACAGTTTTCATATCTGTGCTTGTATGATGTTTTACTTAGATGGTGAGGGCTGAAGGCACAGACTAGAGATGTTTGGATTTTATCTTTTGTGCTACAAGCATACACACCCCACCAAGAAGGGTTTGACAATCCTACACAAGATAGGCCATGCTCGCCAGTTTCTTATTGTCACTATTACATACAGACCCCACTTTTCATTTGTAGGTGTTTGAGATTTTTAAATGCAAAGAACAAGAAACTAAAACCGAACTTCTCATAAAAAATAAAAATAATTCCCTTTTATATGTGCAATAAATGAGTGCAATGAATGATAATAAATAAAAAAAACACACAACAAGGCATGGGGGGACAGGTAACAGACTTGATAAGCTTTGATTTGGACCCTTCAATCCTTCTATTTTGCTTATTAGATTAGACTCAGCAGCACCCAGAGGTTCTTCCACCTTCTGCTTGGCTCTGTCGAGATCCACCTCCCAAGGGCTCATTTATCGACTGCTGAGGTCCAACCTTGATGCCGTTTGCCTAGAAGAAGAAGAAGAAAAAGAAGAAGAGAAAGTGTAAGAAAATGTGCGCACTTTAGCAGCTCACATGGACTTATCTGCTAAAATTTGTCTTACCTCATTATTCACATCAAACAGTCCCTGCTGGATCTTTTTGTATATTTCTTTGGCTGTACCAATAAAAGCCTTGGGAAGACACATAGGAATAAGCAACATTGTGAGAAAAGAAAAAAAAACACAACAGAAAACCCCACAAAAATAAGATAGAAAAAAAAGTAAAGGGAAACTTAATAAAAAGGAAAAAAAAAAAGGAATGTTTTGGAAATATACAGAAAAGATCCCCTAACCTCTTCCACATTGGCTGCAGTTTTGGCAGAGGTTTCCATAAATATGAGTCCATGTTCCCGAGCAAACGCTTCTCCTTCCTCCCTCGATACATCTCTACGGCTCTCAAGGTCACTGGAGAAGATAATGCCATTATATATAATAACCTATACAATAAAAACATGCATCTTAGAGAGACATACAATATCACTGACCTTTTGTTTCCAATCAGAATGATTACCATATTTGAACTGGAGTGTTGGCGAGCATCTTCTAACCAAGAGGTTAGGTGGCTAAATGTCTCCCGCCTGAACAAAAAAAATAAATAAAAATTACCAGAAATACACCAGGTATATAAATATGCTACTACATAAATCATTCAGCAATTAATTATTCTTATCTATAAAGAAGCAAAAATACACCCTATTTCTGGAATTCACTAATGCCTTTCTTAGTCCTCACCAAAATCTAGATATGTAGTGCCCACCATATACTGCAGTTTTTGTTTATATATATATATATATATATATCTTGGAAAGGATAATAAAAATATAAGGTAACATCAACGGCATATTACATTCTGCTCCCATAAAACATTAAGCTGATGCTGCTGATAAGTTCTGGTCCGTTAGGAACAGAGATCCCAGAAGGCAAGTGCTTACCTGGTGATGTCATATACTAGTAGAGCTCCTGCAGCCCCTCGATAATATGACCGGGTTATGGAGCGAAATGATTCCTGTCCAGCCTGTCCAGGGTGAGAGGCAAAAGCAAGACAGTTGGGAGAGACATACAAATTCCTGATTATACAAGTTTCATGTCATTCATGAAATAATACCCATAATACCTAATTGTCTCTTTTGATTTCATATACTAAAGTGGGTTGAGAATTAGATTCAGTAAACAGTAAAAGAAACAAGCGCTTAGCCTGGCCAGGAACTACTATTTCAACAGTGAGTTTTATTAGGTTTTTCTTTGATTGATTATTTTATTATTGTATGTTTTTTCTGTTATTCTTATGTTGATATATATTTTTAATTTTTTTTGCTTAATGTTTGTTAACCTGTTTAATAAATTATATATTTTTATACTTATACATTGCCGGACCGCTGTCTTTTTTTAATTATACACATTATTTGTATACTTAATTGTTCTAATGAGATCATCATACTATTAGAATGGATATTCTATTTGTGGGGGTCTAAAGAGGAATATGCCCTGTGATAGAGCCAATGCTAAAATAGGTTTTGGAATACCAGAAATTAGAGGTGTCTTTATATAATAAAGATTTTTTATAACACTATTTCAATATTTATAGAATGTAAGCTATAGCTTTAAAACCAACACAGATCTATAAAGAAACTCTATATCTGGAGAGAAAGTGGTGTTTTCTGTTGCCTGTGTGTTCTGTTGTCTCTCACCGTGTCCCATATCTGCAGTTTGATCGGCTTCCCATCAATATTTATCATTCGTGCTCCAAACTCAACTCCTGTGGAACACAAAACACACTTGAGTTATTTGAAAGCACCTGTCACATGTATGAACTAAAATCAGCATCTGGAAGTGATAAAATCGTCATTCTATTGTGGTGATGCTTACCGATGGTCAGGTCGTGGACTGGCTGGAACCTTTTATCTGTGAACTGAAGGAGAAGACAGGACTTTCCCACACCTAAGACAGAGTTGGAGAGGTCAGTTACTCTAATTAAACAGACCGATACATTATATATATATATATATATATATATATATATATATATATATATATATATATATATATATATATAATCTTCCAAGTGTGTTTTTTGACAAACAGAAAAAAAAATGCATCTTATGACGAGTTTAGCGATTGAACACATCGCGCCTACAGATCCATTTTTTGGGTATTTTATATATATATATATGCAGTGTTGGCTACCGCATGTAAAATATTTTGTAGACTCCTCTACTGGAATGTATTACATGCCAGGGGTAGTAATATTTGCACAATAGTACCCCAGCAGCAGTGGTGTCACAACCCGGGTGCGGGGGGTGTGCGGACCGCACCCGGGTGACACCACACCAGGCAGGGAACTCTATGAGAGTGTAATCCGCCTGGAATCACCCTACCATAGCGCGGTCACGCCGGTGCAACCGGAGCAGAGGAGGCAGACCTGGCCCTGGCAGATCATCACTGGACGGCAGAGAAGGAATTACAGCACCACGCATGTCGAGTGGGTGACACCATGTGTCATCGCACCGGGTGACACCAACCCTAGTGACGCCACCCCCCAGCAGTGTAAGAAACGCTCCAGTACTAACGTTTGTACCCGCTCAATTTAGTATGACCATTCTGATGGTACCGTGTGTCTTCCTGTGCGACCGGATAACACCTTCAACCTGAAACAAATCCATCCCACGGGGCAACGGTAATTTTAACAAAGACCACATAATGTTTTACAGTGCAAATAAAAGAAGTCTCTCTACAACACTTTATCCTCTACTAAACCATGGTTAGGTTTATTATTAATTATTATTATTATACACTTATAATCATGTTAATCACTATTGTTGCCAAATGTAATTAAGATACCAGACACGTATTCTGCAAAAGGACTGGGTAGTACAAAGCAATCCATAAGCCATGGTCTTCCCTGGACAAACCCCAGTACCCACCCAACACCGGCCCAGAGCGCTCACATACCGGAGCCTCCGCTTAATGAGTGAACATCTGGCGGGCATATGCATCAGTGCAGAACTGCAGTCCGCCGACACAATGCTAACAACCAGTAAGACGTTTACATATATGCTCAATGGCTGTGATACGGGCATGTGTACAATGTACAGTAACGGCATCCCCATTACGGTTCAGCCTTTACTAGAGCGCTGTTCAAAAGCTACATATAGCAAATTGCGATCAACACGTCAGGACGGACGCACCTGTGTCACCGATTATTATATACTTGAATAAGTAGGCGTAAGACATGATGACAATCACTGCTATGCCACCAGGTTAAAATCACGGGGAGGAGGCTCACTGTACACTGAGAAGCCTCTCTGCTGCTCCGCTTGGAGGACCGCCTGTACTGGCTTGCTAAGCGACGCTCTATCTAAAATGAGTCGAAGCTTCAAGGCGCTCTGTACGCCGGAAGCCGGCTGTTTTCTATATTCATTCTGAACTCTATGGTGTTCCTTACAATGGTGCGTCTCACGTGGACTAGACCGGTTTCCGGTTACGGCTAATACAGTTTCCTTGGTTCCGACGGAAGCGGAAGTATTGTTATGTCGGTGGAGGCGGGGGAAGTGTGTTAGAAGAAGGGGGATATTTGGCCGTGAAGATGGAGGTGAGAGAGAGGGAATGCCTAAGGAATAGTTTTAAAAATGGAAATAAAATTGAGGGCGGTTGGTTTTATGCAGCCTATGCGAGCCGCTAGAATGGGTGTTTGCAGGACGCATGTGTTAATGATGGAAAGCTGTGAAGTACAGTTGGAGGGTATGGAGGAAACTGGGGACTCGGCTCCAGGTGGAAGCGACACAGTGCACAAAAGTATACATGTCTATAAACTGCTCATGCAACCCCTACAATAATGGTAGGCTTTTTGTGGGTCACAGAGAATCGGTGTTTTAATGGCACCCCGTGTGTGATACTTGGCCCCAGTGTGTGCTTTTGGCTCAGTGACAGGCGTCCTTCAGTCGGATGGACTTGTCCATCAATATGCAAGACTGACGCTAGTTCAATGTACAACATTCCCATAAACATTGCCTTGACCATTACTTGTTTAGGGTGTGTTTGTTTTGTCCAAGTGTGTGATAACGTAAGCCGTTTTTTAGTACGGTTGAAATCTTAATGCCTGCGTCTGTGTATCTTTACAACTCGGCGCAGTTTCAATTCATAACAAATATGTTTATTCTTGGTGGTGTTGCGGTCCAGGTATACATGTGTTTTATATGTGTACGTTTTGCGACAGACATACTCCCCATATTGTCTTGTTCTGCGTTACTTTGCAATTATGTCTTTATAAACCACTAAAAGAGATAATTGAATGCGTCGTGTTGGGGGAACAAATAGTAAAACCGATATAAACGCGCTTACTGCATTTGTATAATGCTTTGTGTTAACACTTTGTATAAAACAGTGTATAAAAGCTTCTGTGTCTGGCCAATGACATATCCATAGATAAAAACCATCCACAGGAATAAAACCATTCAGTTCTTGGATTTTTCCTCCCATCATAGCTCTTTGACAGCTGTCTACGGCTTCTTTGTTGTATTCGGTTTGGCACATGTATTTTGAGATTGTTTTACATATTTAGCATTTTCCTAGTTTTCTGTCTTTTCTTGAAACTTGGTTTCCCAACAAGTAAGTGATTCTGTTATGTTCGTTAATGAATACCACATATTACTTTGGTGTTTTTTAGAGATTCGCTGTTGAAGACTTATCTCCTTTTTAGAACTATAATACACACTTGAACCTCTTCATTTATGCTTTCTTGTGTTGTGCTGTATGGAACCCAACCGTTATGCCCTGGGGAAGTTCACCTTGATCACTAGGCCCTATGATATAATGATAACGCTGAATAAACTGGTGCATTTGCTTACACCTCTGCTTATAGGTGAAACATATGTATACTTCATCTCAAAAATCCCTTGGTGAAGGCCAAAGGCTTGTAGAAACGTTAGGTGTTTTTTTTTCCATTCTGTTTAGGAGGACTCCAAAAAAATGTTTACGTTTATTAAACTGATTTTTAGTCTTATTTGTTTGGTATACTCCTTAAGGAAGGCTTTTGAGGTGCTGTTCACAAATTCCACTGAATATAACAGTTTTAATTAGAAATCACCTTCCTTGTACTACTGCATCCCCAAACCCATTAATAAGAAATAATTCACTTGTCCAGTGAAACCTTGCCTCAATTTTTCAGCCAACTACAAGTGGACTCTTTATTGAGTTTGTATCTGTAAATTTGTATTTATATCATGACACAAAATATATCTGGCTTTGCTGTAGCTGACAAAATGTTTTATTAAATATATACGTTTTTGCTGTCATAGGGTTTGTTTTAGTCCTGGTTTGTACTACATGTATTGTTGAAAAATTACATACAAGCTATGGACCCCCCCCAGCTCATTGCAACGTTGTTATGCACTTACTATGGCAAATATGAAGTCAGCAGAATTATTATGACTTGTGTATCTGCCTATGCTGCAACCCTACTGGTGTTTAGAAATTATAGAAGCCATAGCATCTATTTCAGCCCTGTGGCTGGTATCATTCACAATTTACGTGGAAGTCTGTTAATTGGAACTTCTTTAGACCTGGAAACCCGTTAGAGATTGGAACATGGCACTGATTGTGTGACACATGCCAGAGCGTGCAACAAAATCACATAAGTATACTGCAAATGACATAAAATGTTGTTACCCAAGTGTAACAAAATAAAATATATTTGTTTGCAACAATACTCTGGTTTGACATACAGCCATTCTGAAATTGAAGCTAGTACCACTTTAAGTCTGAAGTCCACCTAGGAAAGGCTATACACGCAACGGCAGCGAGTAGTGCCTGTGAGTCACATGGTGAAAAACAGCAACTGAGGGACATCCCATGCAAAGCTTTCTGTAAGGTCTCCCGCTCTTTCGCTTCAAGTAACGGAAACCTGCTTGGCTTTGCTTTTGTTTTGCTATTGGTGTATGCATGTAAATGACTGTGATTGTTGGCACTTTAAAAAAACTATTAACGGAGCGTTCTGCCCTATTTTCATATCAAATGTATATTGGAGTCCATTTTATTGCATGCAAACAGTTGCAGGCATTCTTTATTAACTGAAGTTTGTCTGTCTCGTTTAACCCCTCCTCCGGCAGCCGTTAACACTAACAAGAGGCATACTGCAGTATGTTTCTAGTCAATGGAAGCTGATCTCCCAGTAAAATCAGTGGGAGTAACAGCAGCCAGTCTCATGCATCTGAATATTGATGCCTTGCCAGCATGCATGTTTCAGTGCGAGGCCTACTGAGCGAGTGCAAGAAGCTTCCTGTTTTCAGTAGATACTGCCAGGACAGGAGTTTAATTAGTATTAGAATATCAGAATGTTTTCTAATTTAAGAGTGCACGCAGGAAAATACTTTGGGTTCATGGAAATTGGTCCCAAACATACATTTTTGAAAGGCCCCTTGATAACACAATGTATGCATCAACATGTGTTATCTATAAATAGTAAAACGCATCACCTGCCTTAATATATAGTGAAGTGAGGGAGTTTAAAACCCCAACTCTTCTGTAAACTCTTCTCTCAAATCTGTCTTTAGTGAATAGGCTCATAAGAGCATAATGATATCAATGCTCTTGTATGGGTGACATGTTAGCTGTCTATAGAATTTGTAGTAGTTTTTTTTGAATTATACGATTCACAAATATGCTCAGGGGTGGCAAAGGAGAGAGTAAAGGAAAGACTGCATAGCAAGAGCCATTTTATCCAAAGAGCTAAAAGATTGCTTATCATAGGATAACCAATAAAATGTAATCCCGAAGTTTACCTAACTTCTATGAAATATGCATATGTATGTACGGATAATTGCTGATTAACTGATGTCACATGTCCTGGTAAATGGATATCTTGCCCATACAATACACAAACGTTCTGGAATAAGGCCAACAGTGGTGATCCTTCTCTGGTGTCGCTGCCTACTAAAATCCCTCCAAGAGAGCATCAGTGTCTCATCCAGGAGGTCACAAAAACCCAGAATAACATGTAAAGAACTACAGGCCTCATCTGCCTCGGTTAAGGTCATTGTTCACAATTCCACGATAAGAAATATACGGTGCAAACTTTGTATCCATTAGAGAGTTCCAAGGCAAGAACCACTACGTTATTTATTTAAATATGTAATAGTGTCTCCCTTTTCAGTCATAATCTGTTATCTATGAATTTAGGGTGTTGTATATATTATGGGCTTCACAGGTCTGGATCATGATAATGGTGGAGGGTGACCCCCTTAGCCAGCACTTGCTGGTTACAGGAGATAAGGGTCTGACTCCCTGGTTACTCCAGGGTGGATTTCTTTCCAGCGTCGTCATTGAGTGTATGTACAAGGTGAGGGGTCGTCCGACATTGTCATGCTGTCATTTGTTTGTATAGACCAAATGTTTCATGAATGCTCATCCTTTTCGGTATTCCATTATTCCTGTTGCTGTGCTTACTGTCTGTCCGCACGCTTTGTAATGGTCGTTATCTTCTCGTATGTATACTTTCTGTTAAAAGTTGGTTTGGATCTGAATTGGTTACCTTTTTACTGACATTTTGAAATACGTCACTACGAGAATACCGCAAAGTTTGCAGAGCTATTAATCACAGCTAGTATAACACAGCTAGTCTCACCTACTTCAAAGGCAACATTATTGTAATGAAGGTTGTCTTTTCTGGCTTACAGTTTCCAGGGGGCAATGACAGTTACCTGACCATAACTGGATCAGGACACCCCTTCCTCACTGGGACAGAGGTGAGTGAAAGCAGATGTTTTATTTTGCAGAGCAATTCTGGTGCAAACCTTGAAAAGCGGTCTTATCGCCATGCCAACCAATAGAATGATCCATAGAGCATTCTCATTGGTTCATGTGTTGGTGAGACCACTTTCCAAATATTGCTTGTTATTAATAACTTGTATTGGGATTCTAAGAAATACTCGATTTTGTACCAGATGAAGATCTGTGGGCAGGCTTTTATGGGATGTACCTGATTGATGCAAACAATCTTACAAATGTAATCACACCAGTGCTAGGAAGTAGACTGGGCAATGTGCGATATTTCCCAACAGTTTGGTAACACGATGACTTTTCTCAAATGTGTGTGTGTTTGATCAGTGACATCTTACATATAACTAAATTACATGTGGACGCATTGTTAAAAGGGGTGTGCGCCGGTGAAATGTTGAGGAATACATTAAGACTGATTATAGTAATTACATTCAGTGAGTGTGTTCAGTAGTAAAGTATTTGTTACAAAATGCAGGGGTACTTGTATGTAGTCTAATCTGGATGCTGGATGGACAGCAGTTATAGTCTTTTATTTGAAATGCCAGACAACTGGTTATTTGATGAAGCCCCTCACTCATATAAAAAGCTAAGACATGTTTGCTTCTCTAAAATGGCATGAGATACTCCTATCTGTGTGAATAACAACATTAAACATTGTAATATACATAAAAATAGATGTAAATATCTGTCAAAAACTATTTGTTATGGTTAATTCATCAGTTATATTGCCTTTTATTTAGCCTTCTGATTAAGTGTTACAGAAACACACACAGATTTATGTCCATCATCATTCTGCATCCGTCCATCAGTCTTGCAGTGTCTGTGTAACATCTAGCAGCCTAAAAGTCTGTTCTTTATCCTCATATCTAGACATTTCACACACCTAGCCTGGGCGATGAAGAGTTTGAAATACCCCCCATCTCTCTAGATTCTGACCCGTCCCTTGCAGTGTCTGATGTTGTTGGACAATTTGATGACCTTGGAGATCCCTCAGGAGTTCAGGATGGCGGCTTTGCAGCACAATATGGAGTGCAGACTTTGGACATGCCAGTGGAGATGACTCATGAGGTGATGGAGCAGGCAGGGGGGCTGCTTGGACCCGGGCTTTCCATGGTAATTAATTTTTTTTTTAATTGAGGTGTAACAGGCATGTGTATTTGTAAAATGTAACTTTCTGTATTTGGGAATATAATAGGATACCTTGTGTTTTAGAGGTGTGTGTGTATATATATGTATGTATACATATATACACACACACATATGTTTGTATGTATATATATATATATTAGTGTGTGTGTGTGATTACACACACACTATTTCATTGCCTTACACTTTAGTTCTTTAACCTGTTTGTATCTTACGTTATCTACATATAAAGTTCTGGAAAGTTTCCAACAGTAAAACTAGCAGGACTGCAGCTTCAGTTAGCACTTTTGATATCCTGAAGTTGCACCTACCATAACTTCCCATTTTAATGCTGTGTTAGGAATGTTATAAACACCTTTTTGGTGACTTATCAACTATTGACCCAGACTTAATGATTTTCCTGTGGCACTATAAACAGAACCAGATAGACAGATGTTTTTCTAAGTAAGTTATTACTGTTTTTATTTTACACTATTTGTGGTGTGGTAATCATGTAGTTTAATGTTGGTTACTTTTTGTAGGACCTAGACCATCCCATTGTCACCTCGTACAGCGCAAACCCCACAGTTACCATAGATGTGTCAATGGCAGATATATCATCTGGGCTCCTGTCACACAGTCAGCTTACGACCATTGACCAATCAGAATTAAGCTCTCAGCTTGGCCTTAGCCTTGGGGGTGGAACCATTCTGCCTCCGGTCCAGTCCCCTGAGGATCACCTTTCACCAACTCCGTCTCCAAACAGCTCTTTGCAGGACGAGGACATGGAGGACTTTAGGAGGGTAAGAGAGGGAGAAAGGTTGAAATTCCGTAATTTTTATGATTTTAGGGCAAAGTGTAAATACCCGTAAAATAAATTATAATTCAGAAATGTTTAATTTGAAATGTATTTACTAGATTAAAAAAAACACTTAAATCTGCCATAATTCACTATTGTTATGCCTTGGGTTTATTATTTCAGTTTCTTAGTTTGACCATTTATTTAATTTTTTTGTTGATCGGTTAAATAATGTATAACTGTCCTAACACTGTTGTCTCTTGCAGATAACTGCTCCAAAGAACATTGTTGTGGAGCAAACTAAGAAGCAAAAAACCCCCAAAGGCAAAAAAAGGAAGAAAGATCCCAATGAGCCACAGAAGCCTCTGTCTGCATATGCCCTGTTTTTCCGTGACACACAGGCTGCCATCAAGGGACAGAACCCCAATGCTACCTTTGGGGAAGTATCCAAGATTGTTGCTTCTATGTGGGACAGCCTTGGAGAGGAACAGAAACAGGTAATATGGAAATAAGTACTTGCAATATACTTTCCTTTGAAAGAACCTGTATTAGAATGAATACAAATGTGTTCAATAAAAGCTTGGTAAACTGGTGAGTAGACACACCACGTAACACTTCCTCTTTCAACCCTGTTGCATTTCACTGAAAACTGTCTGATTACAACAGCTTTCAGTAGCTTGTATACATGCATCAGTTGGTGTTTTGAAATGGACAACCAATACCTTCTACTAAAACTCTAGTTTGGCTATTACATTTGATTATGTATCAAAAATTGTACCCATGTCCCATGGTTCAATGTGTACATTTGAATCCACTCACACCAGGGATTAAAGTTTTTCGTCCCTGTTTTTCAAGTTCCACTTCCCTTTGTGTTTATAATATCTAGCGAGCAGAGTTTTCCGTTTTTTTTTTTTTGTGCGTGTTTCAAAATGACAGATGCATAACTCCCATTGTACAGTCCTTTAGAATATGTTGGTGGTTTACATCAACTGTTATTGAGAGGGTTTTAGATAAATGGAATGCCCATCCATCAGAAGTGGTAGAGGCTAATAAAATGAGGAAATTTAAGTCTGTGTGTGATAGGCATACCATTATCCTGAATCTGAAACGAGACCAATGACTGCTTAAGGTCTCTAGGTCTTAATATCAGGGATAAATGGGTGATTTAGAGCATAAGATGGAAATTATCATATTTTGTGTGACATGTAATTTTGCAGTAGATTCAGATTTCCTACTTGTGCTCTGTCTGTCGTCTTGCAGGTTTACAAGAGGAAAACGGAAGCCGCTAAGAAGGAGTATCTGAAGGCGTTGGCATTATACAAGGAAAACCAGATGACACAGGTAGGATGAGCCTGGACTGGTACATCTTTATATCAATTACATGGTTCCGTTCATCGTGTATTTGGAATTGCACTCACTGTTTCTGTACTCCTGGTTTTACAGGATGTTTTAGCCTGACTAAATAAGGCATGGTACAAAATGTTCCTATTATGCTGCCCTTACCTTCCATTCCTTGACAGAATTAAATGTGAGAGAGTAAAAAGGTAGCTCAAGGGTTCATACAACCAGTTTGGAAGAAGGCTTTCCATGTATAAATCATGCTATATCAATGATCACCTTTTTCATTAGTATTAATTAAAGAGTATGCAACAAAGGACACTAGGAAAATGCATTGTGTGTTGCGTGTGTCCATTGTAGACATATGCGGTAAAGAAAAAAAAAAGTGTTTCATAATCTGTGATTTACACTGGCCCTCATAAATGTTTAGATTAAACATATCTTTGATTTCATTGTTCTAGTATCCTCAATATGAAAGTTATGGTCATCATGATTTGAAATGAGTTATAGATTTTGGTTTTCATCATATTTCTTTAAATATAGTAATATATCACCCTTTCTTATGTTAATTCCAATTGTTAACAGGTGGTTGTTGACACAATGGATTTGGACCCCCCAGCTGCACCAGCTTTGCTGTCTGAATCTCCAGTACATTCTCCCTCTGTAGTAACTGTCCCCAGTCTCCAGCAGTGTGTATCATCGCCCCCTTCACAAACCCCTCCACCTGCACCCACCCCTCCTCCTGCTCCGACGCCGCCTCCCCAAGCACCTCCTATTGCCCAGCCAAGCATTGCAAAAATAATAATATCCAAGCAAATGCTTCAGTCAGGACAAATCCCCACATCCATTGCCATGTCTCAGAGTGTGGTGACGGTCATCCCAGCCACTGTGGTGACATCTCGTGGACTCCCGCTACACCAGCTGCAGCCCAGCCCACAGGCGCAAAGGATTACCCGCTCTGTGTTGCAGGCAGCAATGCAACTACCGCCACGTTTACAGCCACCCCCGTTGCAGCAAATGCAGCAGCCTCCGCGACTTCAGCAGATGGCCCCTGCACAGCAGCCATCAATAACCATCCTTCAGTCACCACCTCCTTTGCAATCTATGCAGAAGGTTAGACTCAGCCTACATCAGCCTCCACCTCTACAAATCAAGATTATTCCCCCTCCACTACAGCCTCAGCCACAGGCAGTTCAGGTTCAGGGGCAGAGCATTCCTGTCATCAGCGTTCCTCATTCTCCTGAAGCACAATCATCGCCTCCTGAGCACCTGGAGCTTATGACAGAGGTTGTACAAGAGGTAGGTACTGTGCTAATATGCTGTCATTTGTCAAGTCTGACTAGTAATGCACTATTGTATATTCTTTATGGAACTTTTGGGAGTTGTAGTAGTTACAGGAACCTTTGACAACAAATTTATAGAATTTTTTTTGGGGGGGCATTTTAGTTTCTTGTGCTAGGTGTTAATCGTGCAGCCCATAGCCTGTATCCCATCCTTTAAACCTCTGACTTACCTTATGGGGCACCCTAAGGTGCTTGCACTCTGCTAATGGAGAGGCAATCCTGCTGGCTTTGGTATCTGGAGATGGTTGACTCTTCACTATCAGTCCCAGTTACCAAAGCCAGCTCCGTGTAGCTCCCACACTGTCACAGATAAAACAAACAAGGACACCCTTTTCTCCTGACAAGGCAGTATTGAGGAGCAATCTTAGTATTTTAGTAGCTTGCCTTATGTGAAGAAGTAGTAAGTTTTAAAAGGGAACCACACCAAAAAATGTTACTGATATCATAAAAATACGTTTTTAAAAGTATTGTGCTGTTTTTTTAATTTATTTATATCTAGTCCCTCTGGACCTGCCGCCACCCTAGGCAAGAATACATCACTGCCTTCAGGTCTACAGATAAAGCAAGTTTTATTAGAGCAAAATTACATAAAAACACTTTGTCAGTGCTAGCCATCGTTTCTGAACACAGCCCTGTATCTTATGCTCAATGAGAAAAATATTTTTCATGCTCGTTCTGTCCGTGCATACCTGTGAGCGGTATAAGTTGATTTTTTGTGTGAGTGCATTACTGTAGATCGATCTGAGTTTTGTGAGTGCGTGTCAGGCTGAAAATGTGTAATTTTTGCATCATAAAACTAAAGTTAGCTGTGATTGGGAGAGATCATTTTATCGTGTTCCGTTTATAAATGTGCATCCCTTGTTAGGTGCTCAGCCGTCTTCCCAATTCAGTTTAACGCAGGTGCTAGGTAACCAAAAATAGAAATGTAAAAAGCAATCCATTCAGCCCATCTAGTCTGCCCAAAAATGTGATCATAGTTATTGTCTGTCTACCCCAGCAAACTTTTTGAAGAACTTGCATTAAAAATGTGGCTTGGTTTGGGTTTGCCATAAGATCGAAGCTGCTGGCACAAAAGGTTCTAAAACCACATTATGCCTGGTTCAAAAGACATTCCTGAGCACATCAGGAACATAGTTGCTGATGCACATCTTCTTTTGAAAGGCTTAGGCAGCCATTCTTAAGGCCCTGGGGTTCCACTGAACCACTTGCAGAGCTATAAACCTACAAAGTTTGTTACAGTACTTAATTTTCCCATGGGTAGCCATCCTCTATCTCTCAAAGGACCTACAGAGATTTCCGATATCTATAGGTCTCTGTTATTAACTAAGGTCAATATTCATGACCGCACCATCAGAAAGACTCTGAGAAACCATAGGAAGAACTTTGAATGTTTATGTTTGCCAAAAAAAAAAAAAAAAGCACCTTGATGCTCCTCAAGATTTCAAGAACAATAGTGAACTGATGTAGCAAACTCACTTCTCGCGAGAATGTTCTTCATCTTAGTACGTTCAGACATTTAGCTTTAGTCACCAATTGCGTATGGATTACTTACTACCGTATTTGGTAGAAACCTATGCGACATAGTGGTCGATTCAATTTATGGCTCTGCTTGTTTCCCGCAATGAATCATTTGAGAAACTTACATAGGAATACCTTTTTAATGCCAAGATGCTATGTCAATTTTATTTAAAATGTAAAAATGTAAAATTTAATTTCCATTGTTCTGGACTTTGCCGTTTATACGGATCCAGAACTAACTACCAGTTA
Source organism: Spea bombifrons (assembly GCF_027358695.1). Lineage (NCBI taxonomy): Eukaryota > Metazoa > Chordata > Amphibia > Anura > Pelobatidae > Spea > Spea bombifrons. The sequence goes on along the minus strand of NC_071087.1, from coordinate 109,656,409 downwards.
GGTGTCTACAAAATGCTTTTAAACCCTCCAAACAAAAAGCTGGCAATCCTATTCTGAATTTATAGAATGCAAATGCCCTATGTTTGAATCCTCTCTCTGATAAAGCCTTGTAATCTCAGCGCCGTAAAATCAAACGAAACAGTTGCCTTTTAAAATCTGAAAAAGTGGACACGTCATATGATTAGCTAGCTGGCTGATTACAAATTGCTCTCTACTTCAGGAGTCTCCACCACCTCAGATGGATGTGGAGCTTGTGAGTGGCTCTCCTCCCCGCAGCCCATCTCCCCAGCCTCGCTGTGTCCGATCCGGGTGTGAAAATCCCCCTGTGGAGAGTAAAGACTGGGATAATGAGTACTGCAGCAGCGAGTGCGTGGTAAAGCATTGCAAGTAAGTGCTGACCCTAATGGCTATGGTAGACTTGTCTTTAATTCATATCACAGAGCATGTATGTATTCATGTTGTAGTTGCAAAAAAACAGTGCAACAGCAAAACTGGGTAAAATTTACTTCTACCTTAAGTGCTAGGGTGTGGAAGCATTCATGTCTTAAGGCAGTTGCATTCAATCACATTCATATAATTATATGTATATCAGTCAATATATACACCATAGATGTGGTCCTTACCATGTGAAAGGGGGGGAACCCTGGACGGGAGTACACATTTTACACAATGGCTTTATTAGTTAGCAAACAAATTTTCTATATATATATATAATGCATCATAAATGTTGCAAAGCCTGGTATAGAGGTAGTAAACCAGTGGATCTGCATTGTTAAACTATAGCCCCCTATGATTTTTATATCCACCTTTTTTATATAATCAATTGTTGGCTCCTTGGTATGTAATGAGGTAGTAGCTTTCGTGAATCAAAACAAAACACGAGGCCACTCTAGTACATCCATAGTCACGATCCTTGGAGGCGTGTGTGTGCGCGTGTGCGCGTGCACACGCACGTATGTAGATTATATAGATGGAAGAGTGATATTGGAAGCTGCTTGTAATTGGGGAGTATTAACACTCTTTATTTCATTTTATCTTTATTATATTGCATCTACATGTGGAATTTAGGTTGGTTTGTCTATATAGATGTTCTGTATGGATGTGTTGAAATAATGAAACCAAATCGAGTAACCAATTTCCTTTTACCTTTGTCTTGCAGAGACACCTTCCTAGCTTGGATTGCTGCCCGCAGTCAGGGTACAATTGCGCCTGTGAAATAACACAAACTCCCCTGGAATGGGGCATAGTGTAGGAATATTAAAAAGGAGGCCCATATGTGGACAATGCCAGTATCTACGTGACATCTCTGTACATACTGTGTTATGTAAAGAATGGAGAAGACTGCAAGGGTGGGGTAGGGTATTTTTTTCCCACAAAGGTCTGGGGCCAGTGGTACCCTGCGAGGGAATATTGGGGGCCCCATCTGGTGTATTTTGGAGTTTTTCTCTTGCTCTGAAAATATCATTCATTTTTTTCCCCACCTTGCTCTGAAACTGTAAATATATTTTATAGAATATGCAACTTTGAGCAGAAAATTCCACAATGTTTCAGTATTTGTCTACCATCTCAGTACAGCAACAGTAAAGATGTTAATTTATTTTGGCTACAAATATTAAGGTTAGTGCCCGGATTGTAGAAGAATTTTCAGCTCTGCATCTACCTTCCCCATCCTGTGTATGAGCCCTTTTATTGGATATGGTCACAGAGGACAGATGGAAGAAAAGCTGTGTCTATGAAGTGTGGTGCCCCTTCAAGCTATAGTTTTGTTTTTGTCTTAGTTTTGTAGAGGGTTGTGACACTCAAAATTGTATAGTTTTTTTGTTTTTTTTTAAAAATCCTTTTTAAAATTTTATTCCCAAGTACAAATAGACAAAAAAAGTCATGTGAGGGACTACTTTGCAAGGGCTGCTTAAGTTGTAGTTTCACTCATTGCAACAGAATTAGGTATCATTTAAGTGAGTGTGATGTCATTCTTTAACATAATTCCCAAAAGTAGAAAAGCAGTGGCGGTAATTAGCAGATCAAAACGAGGGTGACCAACTTAAATATGACGGCGTCCTTGGATTCTTTTGTGTTTTACTCAGTAAAGGAAGAGTATTATGAAGAACCCGCACTGACGGGTTTCTCCAGCGTGAAGGGTTGAGTTGACCCTGTATAATTCAGTGGTGAGGAGACTTTGAAGAAATTGCATTGGCAAGCCCAGATCCTTCTGCAGTAGATACTCATTGAGGCTGGAACTTCATAATAATTAGTGAAGGCAGGGAGCGGAAACAACTTTGCATAATAATCAGTTACATTTCTTTGGTCTTTAGTGAAAATGAAGTTCTTAGGGTGGCTTCAGTTCTTTTATAACACTTATTGGGACCCGTTTTTTTCCCTTGTATGTTATTGGTAACTGTTTTGCTGTACTAAAAGACCAGTAACAGTGAATCAATTATTCAGACATTACAACCATCTAATTTATATTTCTTGCAAACAGCGTGCAAGAAAACATCAGTAAGTTGCAAGATATCTACACTACACGTGCCTGGGTTATTAGGGTTATCTGAAATAATATCCAGTTTCAGAGTCAGGATAATAATGCATTTTACATGTAGTCGTGTGGTGCAAAGACATTACCTGTTTTTAAGCTCCCACAATCACTTTTCACCGTGTACTTTATTTGGACTTTGGAGAAAAGTTATGGAATGGTTAGGTGGAATAAAAATATTTTGGAAGATTGGCTTTTTAAATTATTTCCAGGTACTGCAAGCATTCTAGAACACATCACAAAATATCCCAACTATAGAGTTTTATTTTTTTCTGTCAGAAAACTGTACAACAAATTGATCAAAATATTTATTTTAACAAAACAAAATTGTGCCATTTACAGTACTGCAACCCCGTTTTTTTTATGTCCCTGCTTCTTCACAGAATAGTACAGGTAAGCATAGCAGTGGTTTAACCATTCTCTATCATGGACATATCCTTACAGTTGTTTTTGTAATTGCTGAGCAATGTACAAAGGCTTCTGTTACTTGTAGCGATTAGAGTCCAGCATTGGTGTACTGACAAAGCAGAGCCTTTGTTTACATGTTCTTCGGTTTTGAGATCACTCCGTCTGGATACTGCTGCTTGAATCGAGCCACAACATCTGGATCCAGAAGGTGGATTCCATCAAGCTGATTACCTAATGTGATCCTACGGAGACAATACAGGCATTTACACGGGGCAGAAGGAATACAAAACGTCTAAGATCAGCGCAATGAATGAATTCTCCAAATAATTTTTAAATAACCATCTCTCGTATTTGAGAGACTGTTTACAAGATTCACAAACGAGTAAAAGTTATTAGATACAATGATATATAATCCATCCCAGTCTATAGACCATAAACACAGATTTGCTATGAAATCTAGCACTCATCCTGTCACATATACTTACACACTAACCCACATGCTAATGCCATACTGTAACAAACACCGTACATGCACTGGCTAACACTATACATATATAAAAATACATGGTTTAACACATTGGCACTTCAATACAGCAGACACTACCTTGCTTTCCTCCAAAACCCTGCTCTACTGGTTACGTGCAAGGTTATCAAACTGGCAGTAGGCATTGGGGTGGGAGCAAGTTAATACCACCATAACTATAGATTTAACGTTTAACCGATCTCCTTAGTATCCTGACTTAATTATGGGAATGACAAATTGAAAGCAGAGATTAAGTAGTTCACTGTGGTCTAACAGATATAAATATTAAATCTAGATTTCAACCCAAAATAATGAAGGATGGGTGGGTCATATATAAAGTGAACACTGGAGGCTGGAAAATATGTTCAGGAGGAAAGGCTAATATAGATTTCACGATCATTTAAGTCTCTTTATTGAATGTAATCAACTATGGCTTGTGGAATTTTAATATTTGAGCATCTTCACATGTACGTGACATAATGACAGCAGGTAACGGTCTAGTAACCAAGATCAGAGCTACCAGCTGCAGGGATGAATAAGAAAAATCACTTCTATGCAGTGCCAGCAATTATAGCATATTATTATAAAGCCATGTTATCTCAAACCCATCTCAAAGGCATTCTCTAGCCATTTTCTGACAAGTATCTACAAGAGACACAAAGCAGTAGTTTTTTTTTTTATTCTATTCCGAAACACTCACTATAAAGATAAAACTGGATGAAAGTATTTTTGTTTGTCGTTTATACTCATTCACACCATTAAGAAAGTAACGTGAAAGGACGCTCACCAGTTTGGTTGGACATTGTGGGGGCGCCCAAATAGCTCTATCTTGCGGGTTCCAGGAGACAGACGCTCAATCATGCCGTAGATCTCATCAGGTTTGTGACTTGTGGAACGGACCTAAAAGATTGAATCCGGTTATTGTGTATTAACCACTAGAAGTACGCAGCCCTAATACTCTCAGAACCAATTCCACCTCTCCGGGTAACTGGTTTTTGCCAGGAACAAATAAACATTTCTCTCACAGCCCTTGTCAATGCTACAGAAGTATCATTTGCCAAATGGATATAGTCATGTGAATGCCCATGGCAGCAGCTACATCAACAAAGAAAAGTGTACCTTGCAATTTTGTGTTGAATTGCGTCTCTCAAATGGTCACTTTATCATGCTAAGGATGCTGTAGATTTCATGTAATTAAAATCTGCAGAGCTTAAAGATTCATTGCTCTCTTACCTCTGCTACAATGACATCGCAGTCCAGACCCCTATTAAATCCCTGAGGATTCCCTTTAACACCAACCTGCCAATCAGAATAGTGAGTCAGACAAGAAGAGTAATACTCAAGTATAAATCCACAGATAGAGGGATAAAACCGCTCAATAACACAGAATAATCTCCACATTCTCCTGATTGGAAGCATAGCAGTGACATTTAGTTTCCAGGTACTGATGAATATCAAGTTACCAGGCAGTGCTCCTTTCCATGGTTAAGCCAATGGCCTGTCCGTCCTGTTCGTATAATTCGCTGTAACTGATTTGTTTTGACCCATATGATCTCATCCACCCGCTCATATCTGTACAGAGCAAAATGGTTGTAAGTCATCACAGCAATGGAGAGGAGTCAGGTTGGTGAAGAATAAGTATACTCACCCCCATAGCTTTAAACACTCTCGGCCCAATTCCATAGCCCTGAAAAAAACAATTTACTCTTTTTAGTTGGTCAGTCTCCAACCCATGATGCTTATGGCTCACCTCCAACCATAAATTAGGGGACTCCATACTAGATACATAAGGGGGTCTACATTTGGCCTGCAATATAAATAATACAGCTCTGTTATGTAATGTAAACATGTCTTAATTGCAACTGTTATGCTCTGTATCATTTTATCATGACCTTGTATATGCCTGCTTTTAATGGATTTCCTTAGAATGGAAACAGGAAGTTCTACAATAGAGGGGAAGAGATGAACCACACAAAGCACCATTTCAACCACAAAAGAGAAACTAAGGCATAAGAAGTAGTAATAAAAATTAAATCTGTCTGTTAGGGGGTGGCAAGCAGTTAAAAATGTTAATGCGGAAGAAGGGAAGCACGTTTCTTGAAGACTGAAGAAACGTGTCTGTAGATGAGTGTTTAATAATACTTTTACTACCACTTAAATTTAAGTGGAAGGGTTTTCCCATCACCTTTACCCACCATACCTTATGTAAACCTAGAGAGCAGTGCAAAGAATAAGAAGCACATTGCCATGAACAGACTAGACACAGATGACCAAGTGAGACGGTCCGCTGGATGGAAGCGAGATGATTAACACAAAATATTGGCCATACAGAACTAGTTGCACTGTGGAGTTAAATGTATTTTGTTTACGTACCTTCCAGTCACCCAGAGGAAAAGAAAGCCATCGTCCTGTAGCACAGGGATCTGCAACTTCCTCATCTCATCATCAGTCAGTGTGCCATAAGGTAGCTCCATGTGGATGTCCCAAGGTGGGTCAGCCATCACTACTGAAAACTTGCCCAAGATACTCATATCCAGGTAACGGATGTCACAGCGGATCCACTATAACACAGGAAGGGAAAGATCAATTCATCAGTGATTAAGCAGGGGAGAGGAACAGACGTGAGTTATATTAAAGATCATTCTTGACACGCAATCTATTTTTGGAATAGCACTCAACAGAACTTTTCAGCCAAACTGAATTCTACTACCAGCAACCATTTTTCAGAGCTAAAAGCTACTAGACAAACATCCTGACTCCCTATCATACTGCTTGCGGTAAACTATTATTTATGGTTTCATACCAGGACCTGTTTGTTTTGCATTAAAGCTGCATGACAAGGCAAATATTTCCATTTTGCTACAATGTTGCCACGCTTTCCACGTAGAATCTATTATCTCACCTGTGCAGGGAAGAGCCTTCCTACACTGGGGTCTCCTACGCCTTTCGCTACTGGCATGTCTTGACTGGGGGTTGTTTCAGCTCCTACTGCAGTTCCTCCAGGCTCTACCCAGGCATCTATCTCATAGTGAACATACTTGCAAGTGTCCATGTGAAAGCAGGTGTTTAGGAAGGAACAGTCACCTAGAGACTCGTCCGTGTGCATGTTAATAATACGCCTGTCAGACGAGACAAAAATTAAAACTTCACTTGGCACTGCAACGGAGGTCTAAACCAGGAGAAAAATTTTAGAAATAGGTCGCGATAATTCAAAAACCATGATTTAAATCGGCGTAGGAAGTAGGTATTTGGCACAGATGACAATACAAAGATACTGATATTAGAGGAAACTTTTTTGTAGGTCTCATGGGAATTCTTTTTTGTATCAGGCAGATAAAATATATCATTACAAGCTATACCAATTAACCTCACTGATAAAATTAGGTAATATCTCAAAACGTTTACGTGAGTGTTTTACCTTAATATTCTTACCAAGGCATCTTATACACACACAAAAGAAAAATTGATACTTTACGTTTAAGCAAGCTACAGCTATTTTTAAGCTCTACTTTGTGTTATATTCACAAAACACATCAGAAAAGAAAATATACTAGATCTTGTACTAATGGACTTCTGAATTGAATCAAGACAACCAATAGGTGGCAATAATAAGGATACATTAAAAAAAACAAACAAAAAAAAAAACACAAAATGAAAACCCCACATGTACATATAACTATTGAGAGCCAATAAGATTGCACCACCAAAAATGTGTTAAAATGACCTTACAAAGTTAAAAACAAACACCACCTCATTTCTTATATCCATGATACCTGAAGTGCAGCCGTCGGCATGGGGTGTCCACACCTGATGCTCTCATACATTCCTCCTTGGTTCCATAGTCACAAAACTCTTGCACCTGCGCCCTGCCCCGAGAGCGGAATTTCTCCACGATAGACTGCTCTTTGGCAGTGCTGGTGTTCAGAAGCTCAAGGATCTCTTGGCTCACCTGGCATATCACAAGCACATTATAAAAAGCTGGTCTACCTAATGCAAGTATCCTAACCTAAATGTTAAGTTCTGGAATACCATGTATACATTTTCTTATATATCAAGTATGAATGCATAGGGCTCAAACATGTTGTGAGTAACTACACTTGCTTAATTTAAAATATAGTAGGAAAATCTAAACAAACCAACACAACTGGACAGGTAAAAAGTCAGTGGCAAGCTATGAACATTAGTGAAAAACGTAAGAGGTTGAGAATGAACACGTTTACGTTACGTTTTGGAAAACAAGGAGTGTCTGTCACAGCCTCGGTTGGTTTGCACGAATTCAAGAAAATAAGAAAAAATGTTTGCGGTAAAAAAAGAATTTCTATAAAGGCCCTAAATCACATGCAGAGCTTACCAAATACAACACACTCCTCTTGAGTCAATCATAAGCAAGCAGGGCAAACAATACGCACACATGTATCTTATTCTTTACACTGGTTTGAAGATCAGACACTCTATTTTAGGTTTTTTTTTAGCCTGATCACTTGCTTGTTTGCAGACATTGTGGCAACTGGTCACATGACTAAACACGAGTCTGAGAATCTGTTGTTTAATGCCTGATTATGTAACAGCTATACATCTAGTACCATTAGCAGAATTACTTTATTACAAATTGTATTATTCCAGCCTCCCACCTTTTTGCTTTGTTGTTCCTTGGTGGATTGTTGACTTAACAAGCTTTCAATCTCCAGATCCAAATGTGAAGCCTGTTTTCGTGCCTTTTTTTGTGGCTCAGAGTTTTTCTTTTCCCCTGAGGTACTAGCAGAAGATGAGACAGATGAGGATGTTGATTGATTTGTTTCCTGGTTTTTTCTCTTCTTGGTTCCCGACTGAGTTGTTGGTGCTTTCCTCTCAGTCACAGCACCCATCATGGCAGAGAGCTTGGAATGGTCGGCAAACGTTACAACAGTGGGGCGGTCATCATCTTCCTGACCCCAACCTTTCAACTCTATTAGCTCCTGAGCAGCAAACTTTTGTAAAAGGCTTTCTACTGCTTGTCGTGTAACAGGAAAATCTGGCTGTAAAGAGATATGATACATTAGCACAATGTTAGAGACATAATGACAAATTAAGTGATCAGTAAGGAAAATAGCATTGATCAGCTTCAGCAGAAAAAATGTTAGCTTAACAGAAATAATAAAGAAACGCAAGCAGTATGTAAGATGCAGACAATATATACAATAACTAGGTGGCATTAAAAGCAGAATACTCATTTGAGGGATGTTACAGGGGTACTGTGTCATTGTGCAATGCAACTTGTTTCTTATTATGTTGTACCCTGGTTTCCGTGTTTTTATATTTGAAGAAAACTCAATAAAAATGTTCAAAAGTGAAAAAAAAAAAAAAACAGAATACTGATCTCTTTGTCAAATGGCTCTTTTTTGGTGGGGGAGGGCAGAAGGATAGCAATCCACTGTTTTTGGCAGAAGAGTCAAATAAGAGGTCTGTAAAGAGTATGTCTTTTTTTTTTTATTCCGAGAATAGGAAAGGACGCGAAACATGATATATTTAATGGGGGGAAAAAAACATACACAGCAATAGCCAACACGTCTCTTACCGTAGCGATGGCAAGCTGGATAGCCAAAGAATCTGCCGGCAGGACGAGGGACACATCTGAGAGATGGTGGAGAAGCTTCTTTTCCAGCTCTGGGTCCGGAGTGACCTCTGCAGAGCCACTCAAACCTTTCGGAGGCTGGGGAGGAGCAGCAGAAGGGACAGGGCTATCGCTGCGAAAGCTTGGTGAAAGGCCGCTGTCTGGGTTTTGAGGATCTGTAGAGGGGTAACAACAAATAAAAGAAAATAAATTAAAAAAAACACCCAGTCATTTTAGATTTCACTACATTTTTTTCTCGCCATGCCTAATAGGTTGACAAGCAAATTACATTAAAATATGCAAAGAGTATTGCGCTTATATAACATGCATTTACACATTGAGCAAAATATAGCATTATTATTATTTTTAGAATGCTGCATGCAGCCTGGTATAGGGTCCAATAAAGCTGATTGCACCACTATTATAGTACATCCTTTCCTTCCTTACAGCAGGACAGGTCTGCCAGCATTAAGATGAATGGCTTGAAATGTAGTCACTTATTATGATTACATTTACATAACCAGTGAATGTATGGGACCGGTACTGCCCATAGCACAGACATGAGAAACCGGAATGACAAATGTAAGCTTACCCAGACCCAGCTGAGATGTGGCATCCTTCCGCCTGCGCTGCAGCCTCTCCCGCAAGTAATCCAGCTGCTTCTTGTGAGCCTGGATAGAACTCCATGTATCTGACATCTTGCAGTCTTTCCCTATCCGCCAATCTGGTCCAGACTGGGGAAATTAACTAGACGCGGGACACTACTCCGTGCTTTGTGCTGCAGATATTTATATCCAGGTTCTCTGCTGCCACAGTCAACCCGACGCTCTTTCGGCACTTATACAAAGTATTCACAAACCTCCATTTGAATTTTACTGTATTTTCTTGAGCGATAAAACATTCAACCACACGAGGTCCACCATATTTTATCTTCCCCGGTTGTTTCTTCTCTCCTCTTTTCTCATTGGACAGTCTTGCCCAACACCAACTTCCGTTCCAGCACTGTTCTTCCCCTTGCTTCCGGCTGAGGATGTGTTGCGGCCATCTTTAGAACTGGCAATCGCTGCCTAATGAAGTGTTGCGCATGTGCGAGTTCATTTTCTTTTCGCCGGATTTATTTTAGTGCAAGGGCACACCTAGTGGCTCTATATAGTAATGCAATAATTGGAGTGAATGTGAACCAAAAGTAAGCCGTGTAATAAAGAATATATATAGCTGTATATATATATATATATATATATATATATATATATATATATATATATATATATATATAAACAAAAATCATTTTGTTATTCTTAAGGATGATGTAAAATCCATGTATTCTTTTCCCACAGTGTCACAAACAATGCAGCATAAGGTAACCAGATGTCACTGTTGTAAAAGGAACAACCTGACATAAAATGTCTATCTTTATGTACCATATAATTTCTATAAAATATGTCTCTCTGGGTAAACTGTAAACACTCTTGCGAGTTTACAGTATAATAGTTACTCTTAAACTGTGGTTTAGAGACCACCAGTGGTATCTGGTACCATTCTTTGTAGACGTCACAATGTCACAGTGAGGCACAGAGTGAATCTGGGGCAGATTATTTCAACTCAAATTTCAGGCTTTATATTAGATCTGAGTTATTCATGTATTTACATTATTTAATAGGTGCATGTTTTGTCCAAAGGGGGTCTTTTATCATTTCAGAAAGAATTTGCTAATCACCTGGTAATGTGCATTTTTTTACCTGTTTAGGATGCTGCAGCATTCCACCTCCGACATCCTCTACATTCTGTTAGGTTTTTTTAGCCACTGTAAGGAAAGTACTCCTATCAATTAGTGCCCTTCCTGCGCATGCTCAGGGGTCATTTCCCCCCTGGAAATAGTTTATAAGCCCCTACTGGTGCTGGCTGGCAGTACGCTCTGCTGAGAACCCTCTGCTAGGCATTTAGAAGGGGGTTAAGGAAATGAGCAAATGTATTCTGATGTATCTCTATAAATTTTCATTCGGTACCTTTAAGTTTAGAAAAGTAAGCAGCGCAGTACCTTTAACCCCTTTGCGGTGCTGGGCATCCATGTCACCGTCTTTTAACCAATTGAGTGCACGGAAGTCTTCAATAGACAGAGGGAATGCAAAGGCACATTGCCTTTGTCTTTTTCTCTGCCCCTCGCCTTTGTGAGCTAGAGAGGCACTAAAGAACATTACAACATACAAGCACCTAAAGTTTGTGGTAGGTGTTGTAGTTCATCTGGATATGCAGGGTCCTGTCTCATATGGACCCCAAGCGACCATTTGTCTGTCCAAGAACCATACTGGTTTGTGAGCTGTTCAGGCTCCTTAATACCTGTGCAAAACCTGACAAGGAAGGTGACCATATGTTTCAGAGGTGAAGGTGGGATCCTGTTTTTCACCTCTTTCTGCTTTAGGACCACCGTCTATCACATCCAGGGTTCTCAGGGTGGCAGATCCCCTGTGATTCCCTGTTTCCTCAGGTCCTATTGGTGGGTCTGGAGAGACAGTCTGATCCAGAGCTTGGAGTAAGTGGGTTGGCTCCATCACTTTCAGAGGTGGTGCCACGGCTGCACTTTAGTTGCCTTTCTTCTCGGCTGGGAGAGAATTCTTCTTTCTCTCCATTTTCCCTTTTGTTGCTCTCTTTTTGTTGCTGGGGCAGAGGTTGCTGCTTTCCTGAAGGTGCCGCAGGTCTCAAGAGCCCCAATGACTTTTACCTGACCTCCTCCATGAGGTTTATGTACTAAAGAGGGAGTTTGCAGAGAGTTGCACAGCTTCTGATCCAAAGAATATCTTGGATTACCCTTTCACAATCATATTTCAGTTAGTGAGATTACTTTAAGTTCATCTCACTGACTGAAGTATGCATTATACAGGAAAAGTTCAACTATTCTTACAGAGAAATTTGCCTAAGATGGCCCTTTACAGACTATAGTGAATGCAAGGAGATGGAAACACTGCCTTGCATAATTTCTTGTCAACGTTCGCTTTAGTAAATGAACCTTGGGTTTCAGAATAATAGAGCTCATTACTCACTGATAAAGACTGTGAATTGCATGATTATATGTCAATTACTTAAGAGGTAGAACTATTGCAAGAAATGAATCCTCATAATGCAAGTGGAAATGCTGTCCGCCATGTTTTATCCTGTCACTAGGAAGTTATTGTGTATGTATGTAATATGATATATTGTGTATGTACAAATGGATGTAGCAACATATATCATTTATTAATCCTCAAATAAAATATGTTAATCAGGATGTCGGTGTAAATACAGTATGAATTAAATTGATTGATTTGGTTGAAATATGTTTCACTATGTTAGTGCCTACAAAATACACTGTTTGTCATACTATGCCTGAGCATTATATGGGTGCTACTATCTTATAAGCAGATTAAGTACCTGCTCAGTGGCGTAACTACAGGGGTCCAGGTCGGAAGAACACTTTCTAAACTATATTTAACTGGCACGGAGAGACAGGAACATATCGGGGTCACGCTATGTTTCGTGACCCTGCACTGAAACTGAGGCTGCTCGCAAAGTGTCCGAGCAGCCGCACAGCCAGCTGCAGGAGCCGGTAAGAGGTAAGTAGGGGCAGGAGGGAGGTGGGATATATGTATATGTATATGTGTTTGTGGATATATATGTATGTATGTATGTATGGGTGGGTGGGTGTGAGCATGGATATGTAATTGTATGTGTGAACATGGATGTGTGTGTGTGTGAGCACAAATGTGTAAGCATGGTGAGATGGAGTGTGTGTTAGAATGAAAATGTATGTGTGTGAGCACAGATGTGTAAGTATGGTGAGATGGAGTGTGTGTTAGAATGAATATGTATGTGTGTGTTAGTATGAGTAAGTGTGTGTAATTTGTGTGTGTTTACATATGTGTGCCAGAAATGTATGTTGGAAGGGTGGCAAAGAAGTTACAGACAAGTTGTTTGGGGGCAATGATGGCACAGACCAGCTGTGAAGTTGAGGGGCCCCAGAGCAATTTTTGCACCACAGCCCTGTGGTTTCTTGGTTTCTAGTTACGTACCTGCGGAGGATACTAAAAGGAGCGTAGCAATTATTTGTCATGAACTTGTTGCCATAAGTATTGCTTTGCTCAATTTATACATTATAGTATGTTTCTTACTAGTACCATATTGTAACGGAGAGCTGGAAAAGGGGTCCCAGTGGCAATCTCTAAGTTTTCACTTTAAGTTTGGGTATCATTTTGGTGATTAAAATAAAAGGCTGACTGGACCCGTTTTGGTGTTGGACAGGCCTGGATACTTATATCACTGAGGCATTCACCAGTGTTAACACCATGGGCTGATAGCTCCTTGCCCTTCTATAACTGAGATGTATGATTTGATTATGCTTGCAATACGCCTCAGCTTTGCTGTTCAGACCCTCTCATTGTCAAATATTTACTTTCAGAAAATATTTTTTGAAAAGAAAACACAACCTCATTTCAAAATTGTAATTTGTTCTTTGTCATTTCTGGGCTTCTCTCGCGCATAGTATCTGCCGAGCATCCTTTTTCATTATGGCACTTTATTTCAAACAGGTGACCTGCTTACTTCAGTTCACAATGTTCTCTTTTCCATTCCCACGAATTCCTTTGGAGAGGTTTACACAAAATTTGCATTCATTTCTTGGTCACCCAAGACTCTCATATTGTCCAAGCCTCCAAGGATTTTCTTTCTTTACATGTTTTCCTTCTGGCTTTGTCTCTCTGTTTCTACTTCACTAATTCCCCCTACACCCGCCTATCTGCTAATGCCTACCCCCTCTCTTAATCTCAGATTGCTTAGTGGTCAAAGAAACTCGGGGGAATAGAATGTATTGGATTCAGTGTCCCAAGTAAAAGAATAGAGTTTGATTTTATCCAGTTTAGCGCTTATTTTTGTGCAGCTCTTATGTTCTAGTTGAGCATTTATTGTAAAGGCAGTGTACCCCAGCATGTACTTTAGCAATGATAAGACATCAATATCTACCCCATTTTCCCATCATAAGGCTTAGACAAAAAAAAAATATGGTTAATACTTAATAGCACAGTTAAAGTAGCAAATTAACCCTTTTCCACTCACCCACAGTACAACCAACTTTCCACCCAAAAGATCCCTGTTGCTTTTTAATAAGTATATGGTGGGTATATACACAGCAACAGGCTTTGTGGCATTCCTCCCTCTTCACCTTTAGACCTCCAACATTCAGGGTTAAACTGCAAGAATTCCTCAGCTATGCCTACTATATTTCATAGATTTAACCGGAAAAAAGCAGATGAATCATTACTAAGCTCTGTTCCCACAGTGCAAGAAAGAAGTTGGTTTTCTTGGGATCTCCAGGGGGTCTAACAAGACCACTCTGCATGCATGCGCATAAAGCGCTCCCATTGGTTTCAATGGAAGTGCTTTTTTGACAGTGATTGCCTATTTCAGCCATTACTGACATGGAGCGTGGAGGGGAAGGAGCTGCAGCGTCTTCAACATGTTACATTTTGTTTTTAGGTGAAAAATGCATATTAAATTAATTCTCAAGTACTTTAACATGTATTTGCCATTGGTGAAGGTATTTGGTGCAGTAGACTGCCTCTGACTCAAAAAAACTCAAAATGTATACATTTCTGTAAATTGTATATATATTTCTTGGGGAAATGATTTTTTTGTGTGGCTTTTCTTGCTGCATATACAGTAGTACTGTACAATGGTATATATTTACCTGTGTATTTATGCATAAAGGCTCTGAATTGTCCTTGAACAACTTATACTTTAGAACTTTACTAAATAATAAAATCCATTCCCATCAGCCTTTACCGCATGCATCCTAAATATTATATTGGCCGTTCTGTGCAGAGGTGCGCAAATTGTATATGCTTTACATAGAAAAAGCTTGCCATAAAAAATTACACAAGTGTCCCGCTTTGGAAGGGTCAGTCCCTTTTTGAGAGACAAGTGCACTCATGCCTATTTCCTCCCCCCAACATCGATCTTTTCTAGGAGCTCAGAATGACGTCCCTCAGCCAATTTTACATTTTGGAAGGTATGAAGACACTCAGATTGAAAGCTGACTAACGACTTTACTCGAATGAGACCTATTAACCCTTCATATCCATTGGTATCAAGAAATAGCAGTTTCAACTCAGACATGTTTTTAGAATGCCTACTGATTTTAGTGCACTTGCTTCTGTGCAAATAGTATGCCATCCATGTGTCCCTCTATGGGGTACAAATCGCTCTGTCCACTTTCCTCCACCAATGTCGCTATTTTCTGGGACCTTAGAATTTTCTACTGCCCTAAAGAAGACACAACTGTGCTTAAAAAATAAATGATGTGCTAAATGCGTCTTTTCTGCGAAGCCCTATCCATGCTTCTCTCCACATCCTCTTAAGCAAAGTGCCCTCTTTTGAACTTTTGAAATGTCGATGATGCAAGCTATAAAACTTTTATTTTCTCTAGTTTTTTTGAGTACTGATTTTATAACCGCTGGCCTAAATGTACAGCTCTCCCAGATTGCCCCAGTATTATAAGGATTTGTAAACCATAGCACTGCTAGCTAAATCCATGTTTACTGCATAGGAAACAGGATGATTACAGGTGGACAGAAAGACAGTTTGGCAAGAATGTGTGTGAACAAGGGAAGGGGGTGAAATAAAAAAGGGAGACAAAGAGGAAATGTTCACCCAACTGCTTTAAAGCGATTAAGGCTGGGCTCAGTTGGCAGGAAGTTTGGCTGAATAGAGAAGGGGAGACCAGCTGGTCTAGCAGTAGGAGATATCTGTGCTGTGAGCCGAGCAAGTCAAACATAATCTCCTAAATAATATTATCTGTAACCAGGAACCCTTGATCCCCCTCTTCTTCAATCTGTGAATAGAATGAACAGTAGACATAAGCTCAGCTGCTGCGATGCCTGAAAATTAAAAAGACAGGCTCCATGGCAACTTGCCATCTTTATACATGCAGCCTTTTAAAGCTCCACGCTCATAGACAGCATAGAAAAAAGATACTCATTAGCTTTAACCCTGATAATTGACAACCTGTTGATGTTTTTCCTGCACTACAGCATTTTTAATAATTTGAGGTAGTTTCTTTGGCACGGCATCGTAAAAAAAAAAGTTATTTGTATAAAAAGAACTGTAATATTGCTAATAATTAGGTATTACATAAGTTATGGTGGGTAAAGGTGATGGAAACCCCTTCCACTTCAAATTACGGGGGTAGTAGAAGCATTATTAAACACTCAAGTCTGTAGATGAGTGTTTATTATTTTTCAGGTATAATCCCTGATTATAGTATTTTGAAAGTCCGAATCCCACAAGAAATGCAGAGAAAGTAAAATGTTCAACGTGCCCAACACTAACAAAGCTATAATTTACCCAAACCACAAAAAACATGTCTAATTGAGTATGAATACTGGACCACATTTGTATTTTGCTCTTGCCATAGTAGATCAGATATTCTGTTTTTGAGGGTAATGATAAGTGATGTTTAAAAAAAAACAACAAAAAAAACAACAAAAACTTTTGAAAAAAGGTGTAATTTAAAAAATAAAATAAATTCCAATTGGGTGGACTTTAATATATAATTCAAAATAAACTCTATTTCAAGATAATGAATGGGCCTTATCGGTTATGATATATGTCAGTGTTCTCTCCCCCACTGCTTTGGTGATCTCATTGGAGAGCTCTTTGCCCAGATTCAGCCACATCTTGCAAAGTACATACATACCAAACTAGAATATAACCAAGATAAGGAAACATAGAACTTTTATTTAACATATGGCATTTGTTAAACATTACCTATTTCAAGGAATCTAGTTTACCGAATGTCTAATGACTTAGGATGTTTTGCTGTATCCTACCAAAACCAAAATTTACCTTACGTATCATTCACACCATCATAGGAAAACATTTCAAAATCTACAAGATGAAAACATGAGAGTAAAGCACGCAGAGTAACTATGACAAAGAGAGACTTATGATCAGGGAGGTTGAATTAGCACAAAGTGATGAGCCAAGATGACAGTAAGCCAGATCGACTGAACTATTTTAGCATGGATCAGAACACATGGAACTAGCTAGCAAGAAGGTGTTAATTAGGGCTGTTCCTGGCAATGCCCCTCGCCCCAAGCCCTGTGCTCCTAGGGGCTTCACACTCCAAAGCTTCAAAGGGAGTTTCTTTTCTGTGGCCTTGTATCTTGTTGCTAGGTCGATATTATTCCCAGCAGGCCTTATGGAATGGCAGGTTTGCTGCAGGGTCCCTCACAAATACGACTTGATCCCTACGCCGCCCCGAGGGCAACGTTGCTGTTAATGCAAATGTTTCATCTGTATTATTCCTTAGCAAAAGTCATTGTGATTGTATACATTTCACTGGGTGATTTCTATAATATTTGCACTAGTCCACCTGGCAAGTGGAAACATTGAGCAGAATACAAAATACAATTCTGCTCTTTTATACGCGTAAACCTTTGCTTTTCAAACACCGGCAAGAACGAAGTTTGAGAGACCAAATCCGTTTTGATGGAGATATCTTTGTTTCATCAATCAGATGTCTTGTATTCTTGTGTAAAGGTGTAAAGGTTTTCAGGAAACCTGGTTAGGATTCATACATTTTGGTGCCTAATTGGATTTAACAGAACTTGTCCATTTGTATTTCTGTCACAAAAGCTGTCACATGTGTATAACCTGGCCAAAAGCAAGCGAGTGATTAACAGCAGACGGAGAGCCGCAATTTTCCCATTCCCGATGATGAGGATTACGACAAAGGAATATATGCTGTTCCAGTCCAAACAGAGATTAACACTTGCCTTGTATAATTAGAGGAATAAGTAGCTTTAAACTGATCAACTAAGTTTTTACATTGTTCTTTGTATTGACAGTGCCATAGATCTCTTACATGCCTCACTCAGTTTTCAAAGTTCTTCCCCTTGAATTAATTCCATTGAGAAAAGTACAGAAAGTTTGAGAAATACATTTTGTGATACCATTTATTAGACCCTTAAAATCCACTGCCGCCTGCTGGATAATAACAAAAATAAATCAGTCGCCCTAGTTATGGTCGAACTATACAAAAAAAATATGAACTACAGGTGGGACCTGAATTTTTTTGTATTTCAGTACAAAATTCTGGGAGTCCTCGCTACTGCTAACCCCAAAGTTAAATGAAGAACAGAAAAGCTTGCTTCAAGGTGAAAGCAAAAGGGGCAGGGCATTTCTTACATCATGTAGTGTAGTGTAGGTGAGTCCTTAAAGAGGCATTAAAAGTACTGACCCTGCTAGGAGGAATAGTTGAAAACATGGGGCTACATAGGCTATTCAGCCTTGTCCAAGTAGTGCCCTCTGACTGTATCTTCTTATTATGGCCATGACTTGTGGTTTTATTAATAAGTTCCTTCATTAAGACAGTAAGCATTAGAAGCCATCTACTTCTCTTCTTTTATCAAACTGTTGCATGGCGATTCAGTGTTGCCATTTTTTTTCCCTGTGACTTCTGCAAGCTCTCCAGGAGCAATGTTTTCAGCCTTAGCCGTCCTCAAGGCAAGTAGAGCAGGTGATGGTAGAATGGCTCCTGTAGAGGCAAGACTACCACTTGTTGGGAGAGGACTACTGGTGAGATAGGCTGTGTACTGGTTCCAAAAAGACAATGGGCTGACTCCAACCAGTTGCGTGGGAATTTCTTTAGACAGGAACTCCTGCAACTTCACTGGGGTTCCTGAGAGCAGGGGGCCAATGTTATCCAGAGAGAGCCGTCTTCCCCTTCTCGAGTTGTTGCTGCTCCATACATGTGTGCTCATATGGACCTACAATTAAAAAATATTATGTTATTTAACAGGAATTGAACATTAACCAGATTCAAATTGTTCCTTTAAGTTTACAATTGTAATAACCACCAAATTACAATGCACAAGTACGTAATCTTCTAATGGACTGTGTACACCTTGGATTTTTCTTCCTGGGCAAGTAAACCTAGAAAGGTTTAAAATTAGAGTTGGAATTAGAGGATACCAGTGTTTAACAGAACACGTCAGAGGGGATGTAAACATGTTCCTGGGAGTAGTCAAAGACTAAGGTTGATTACATTTAGATTTATTTATGTAGGAAATTAAGACCTTCATTTAACAAACATCACTAGAGCCATTTCGGATGCAAATTTCGGGAGATTGATTACTGTTATTTTAGAACTAACTCACATTCCAAATGATCATTCTAGGTTATGAACACAATGGTTCACGTCAGTAGCTATCACTAGTTATTGAGGATGGCTGCTTAAACAGGAGAGCCCAGGATATTTTTCCTGTTCACTGCAATTAACTTGGGTACCTACCTTTAGGTTCCCCCGTGTGGTGAATGCCCTTCCACACATATTGCAGGAAAAAGGCTTCTCTCCTGTGTGTATCCTCTCATGAATCTGCAAGGCACTGGCTGAAGAGAATGTCTTCTTACATACTATGCACAAATGCTGCTTAGGGCTGCGTCTCAAAGGAGGGGAAAGGGACGAGGGCACCGGCAGTTGAGGAAAGTGTACTAGTGCCAATGTCTGGGATGGGCTTACCACTTCACTCTTCACTGAGCTCACCAGTAAATTTTGTGCTAGAGGTGGCAAATCTCCAGCTGGACATTTGGGGCTGCTGATCAGCTGAGGAGAGAAGGGTTGGCTCACCTGGTGTGCGTGGATAACATGCTTCTTCAGAATGGATGCCTCCAGGAAGCTCTGCTTACAAACAAGGCAGTGGAACAGCCCATCTTTCATGTGGCACTTGCTATGGTGGTCCAGTGACTCACCATTTGGTAGTATCTCAGAGCAGAGGCTGCATTTGAGGGTGGTTGTCTCTGGTAGACATCCTTCTTGCTTGTTAGACATAGTATGCTCTGAATCCTGCTTGATTCCTGTATCATTTTCATCATCAGAGGCCTTAACAATTTTATTTTGGGGACTTTTACTTGAATCAGTGTTCATTGCATATTCCTCATCATTGCCAGCTTGGACATTTGTTTTAGAATTTGGAATGATTTCAGGGACTGGCTCACTGGCTATATTAGGTTCTGATGATGTTATTGATTCTTTGGTTGTATTCAATATATGAGTAGTAGAAGAGTTTATGTTATTTTCTGTGTTCGTTGAGGCAACTGTGGTTGCAGTATCATCTTCCATGATGGATACTTCACAGTCAACAAGGGCTGTTTTTTCATTTTCTGATTCACTTACATCCAAGGATTCTTCATCAGTGCTAACCTCATCAGAGAAGTCTGGCACACCCTTATCTTCTAGGTCTTCAGTTTTGTTACCTCCTGCATCTGAAAGTTCACCGTTTGGTATTTGCCCTCCTAAGTGCATCCTTATATGCTGCTGGAGAGTAACAGCATTAGTAAACTTCTTCTGGCAAATCGGGCATGAATTCTGAGGCTTTGAGGATAAGCTGGATTTATGACTCACAAAGTGGGCCTTTAAGTTGCCCTTCGTGGAAAATGCACGTCCGCATATTTTACATTTGAAGGGTCGTTCTCCACCATGCTGGTTATAATGAAGTCTGAGAGCTCTTGGACAGCTAAGTACCCTTAAACAGATAACACACTGGTTTGGAATAGCTGCTTGTTTGTCAATTTTCTCCACTAGTTGTTGTAGCTTTGAGGTCTCTGAGTACCCCAGTGGATCAACTGTATATGAAAAAGGGAAAGTCCCAGGTTTAAAGTGGCTAGCCAGAAGTGCCCAGCTTGGAAGTGAGGTCACCAATTTGCTTAGTTGCATTCTTCCACTGACAGCAGGTGCTCCTGTATCTGACCTTTCTCCTGGAGGAGTGTTTTCATCAACCTTTGTCTTAGGGAAACTTGGACCCTTTAATGTTGAGGCTGCCTCTCCAGGCTTCATAAGGACTAGTTTGCCAATTGATGGGAGGACCTGAGTAGTTGAGCTGGAGAAAAGACTTTCTGGAGCGAACACTGGTGGTACAAAGGGTTTTTTCTCTATTGTCTCTTCTTCCATCTTCTCTGGAGGCACTGACATACCATACGGTAGGCCGGTACTAGTCAATACATAGTCTAGATGCTCAGGAACCGGATGCGGATTCATTTGTATATGGGGATACTTTTCCCGATGTCTATGGAAGTGTACTTTTAAATTGCCTCTTGTGGTAAAGCGGTTGCCACATATGTTGCACTTGTATGGTCTCTCCCCAGTGTGAGAACGTAGGTGAATTTGGAGAGCACTGTCACTTCCAAAGACCTTTGCACAGAAACGACATTTGTGCCTTCCTGATGTCCTCTCTTGCTGACTTTCACTACGCATAGGTTCACTGTTTTTCTGTTTCAGCAGGCTAGGGGCAGTATCCAAAACTCTAGCCCCTAAAAATAGTCCACCTTGCAAAGTGGACAAACCTGGTGGAAAAATGGCATGTGGAGAAATGAGGTGACAGGGTGGAGAGCTTGGAAGTGAAGCATGCCCTGGGGATGGCTTGTCATAGAATCCCGCCATAAACTTGTCTTTCACATTTGGGATGTTCCTAACATTGAAAGACTGCACTATCGGGTCATAAAGATGTAGCAAAGGCTGTTTAGCATTTTCATCTCCACTAATAGATTTTGGTGATTCTGGAACAGGCTGAGATTGTTTTGAGGGGCTAGTGACATGCAGAGACTTGGATCCCAGTGACTGGGGAGTTGTTTGTGTTAAAGGAGACATAGAAAGGGAACCCAACATGAGCACCTGTTGACAAATTTGTTCCGTTATTTGCATTTGATGTATCTGCCTTTGTTGTAAAACTCGCAACTCTTCCAGTATCATCGGGATGTTTATAGTGCCAGGAGTTGTTTGACCACCAGAAACATCTTCTTGGCTCACTGGAGCCATCCCAATCTTTGGCCCTGTGAGTCCATCCATAATTAAGCCGCCATTAGGTATAAGAAAACGCTGGGATGGCCCTATTCCCTTCTTGCCCATATCTGCCCTCATTTCACCCATTTCCATGTCACATTGTTCTGTCACTTCTATTTTCTTTCCTGTTGTTATGTTATTTGAAGCGGATCCTTCAGTAACATAGCTCTTCCCTGATTCCTCTTGGTTTTCTACTATCACCACAACTTGGTTGTCGTTCGAGCAGCATTGTTTGTGCCTGGCAAAATCAGAGGGTTCATCAAACTGTGCACAGCACTTCCGGCAAACTTGAATATCTTCTCCGGCTGTATCTCCTGCAGAAGAGCACAATTTATTTAGTGATGTATATGAATAAAACATATTTTCTGTGGAACCATGGCAAAGAATGGGTTACACTAACTTTCTGTACGTTCAATAACAAATGTAAAGAATACAGTTTTTAAAGACAACGAAAACCACTAGTAAGTTTGATCTCTTCACTGCTAACTGAACATCTTATAACTGGCCCATTGTTGACATTGCCTTGGAGAACTGTTTTATAATAAGACTGTTCTAGCTGCATTTCCAATAATGGCCATGAAATATGTATGACAAAACGTGTCTCGGGCCCTTAAAACTACGTGGGGTTATACAAAGGCTCTAGGACAAAAGAGACTCACAAATAATTAATGCAGATGTGGAAGGGTTTGCAGCCTACTTTTTATGTGTAGTGTACATAAATTATGCTATTTAAAATGTTAACACCTGCAGAAAGTAAAAGCCTTATTGCTTACTATTTACCTGGTGTTTTTTTTTTTTTACCAGTTATGATTTCTTAGACAATGTGCATTGAAAACCCAAATTTTTTTTAGTCTGAAACAGGGTATGTTTTATATGGATCTTGTCAGATTCACAACATAAACAATGAGTTAATCTAACCCAACTTTGGCACATCATACACCTCCCTCCCCATATTTTTTCCTGTGAAACCCCCATTTCTATCTGCCCCCCTGCCCACACAAACACACACTCTCTCTTCATCTAACAGGGCTCTCTTTGTATCCCAGCTTTTGTGCAGCATTAATACTCTGGAGAGAAAAGCCAGCTTCACAGCTCCTGGTAATTGATTTGTATTCACACAAGAGCCAAGAAGACCAACTTCCAACCATTGATATGGTAATCGCTTCATAGTAACTGTCCCTTGTTCTGGCTAATTTACTTCTGGGTTCTTCGAGCTTAATTAAACTTGTTGAATTGGCTAAGGGTATCAAGGCTTACATACTGGAAATAGAGGATACTTAGCACCAAGCTAAACTCCCTTATAAAATGTGTTTATCTTATAGACTAAATGTATGTTCATAACTAAGACTGTGAGAGACTTGTACCTGTGTATGATTCCATTAGAAACTGACAAATTAAGGGGGATCACATTCTTATTTGAGACACCATCATTTCTGCCTTCTGTGCTAAAGGGAGCCCCTCTCCCAGTTGGGGAGCTGAAGAGCAATATTGGCCCCTGATATGATATTCACGTCCAGAAACAGTATGGAGCAGGACAAACAAAGATATTACCCTTTTAGACTTGTGTCAGCCTTTTAAATTCTTGTAAGTATGAGGTCAGAAAGCCTATGAAGATCTCTGCTCTGGCTATACGACACAAGGAGCTTCTCTCATGCATCCGTAAGTATCAGAAGGCCAAAGGGGAGCCAAAGTGTGAAGGAGACTTTTAATGGCCCTTTTCCTGTGCATGCAACTCACTGACAGATAAAAAACCCCTCCTAATGGAAACTGACTGACAGACTAAGTTAGATCTTGTATTTGCATTTTGTGAGTGTGACACTGACAGAAAGTGCTCCTATTCAGTGTGTGACATAAGTTGCTCTCTTAGCAGCATTAAGACAAATATTGATAGAAGTGCTATCCTCTGTGTTTTGCCCCAAGCAAAAATATTCACTGGCTGAAAATCGAGCATTTAACAAGACTTACCTAAGGATGACTTGGTGCTGCAATATCAACTACTATATTTAAATGCCAATACTATCTATTGACTAATACCTTAGTTCAATAGCAGGGATAGGAAAATGTCCATACAAGGGCACCAGTGTCTGTAACAAAGTTTGTTAAGGTCCATAGAACATCATTAAATTGTCCACCCCAGACCCCAGTAAATGTCCGCCATGAGTGCTATGATGCTGCATAAAGTTGTAATTTCTGGTTCCTGACAAAGACATAGGACATTTACTGGTAGGAGAGACCACCCAGCAAATTTACTATTTTTCTGATACTGAAATACATAAAAAATGTAGTTCCCAGCTCAGTTGCTTACAGGTTTAGACAATGCCAAGGTCATAAAGCATTACCCTCCTAAATATACTTTTCTGTAGTAGGCCTTTTTACTTCAAAGATAGCCTTTATGCAAAAGAAAAGGTAAATGGCATATGGGCAATAAAAAATATTTTATATGATATACAGATACATTGGAAACAAATAACGATGAAGCTTAACACTCTGTAAAAGTTGTATTTATTTCACCAACTCTGGCAACATTTCGAACCTACTATGGGATTTTTCTCAAGCTTGACTTGATTTGCAGCAGTTTCTTTTTTCCACACAGTTTTAGTTACAGGAGCTGACTGGTGCTTCATGGCTTGAAAGAGAAAAAAGTGAAGTCTCTCCTTTGTGTGTCCTAGACGCCGATAAGCTAGAGAGACCTTCTCCCTTATAGATGTATGTCACAAGTGAACTTATTGAGCCCAATTATACTGTATGTTGACTCTACTTCCACTCTCCATATTGATTACTCCTCTTTCGTTTCTCTATACTGCTTTCCCCCTTTCCTCCCCTCCCCTCATTTTTCCCTATTCAGATCCTGGGAAAAGAGATTTTGCAGCTGGCTGAACTAAGGTTGTGAGTCACAAAAGCTCCCTCTCATCACAGCGACAATGCAAAGAAAGTGTCCCAACCCGACGAGCTGAGAATGGAGCCCACCCCCCTTTTCCCATCCATTCTCCGCTGCTGATTCTACTATCCAAGTAGACTTTATCTCCTCACGCGTTGTGTGGCCTTGCTTTACACATGTGATCTGTGCCAACACATACGGCTGTACATGGGAAGGGTACCAATGTAAAACTTAGCATTCTAATTCTAACTGTAATCTCTAGGTTGTAAAATGAGTCTTTCTTAACTAGCTAACTATGATATACGTTGGGGCTACATGAGTAAATTACAATTTTTGTTTCTTCACAGAAACGTTATCTAATATACAAAAATTATAAGGTATTACAGATCGTACGTTTCCCTTCCACAGAAACATCACAGTATTTGATTCTAGAAAACAATACTGTCTCTCTAAATATGTGATTTTATCATCTTTAGAAATATTGATATTGTTACTTTTATTATACTAGTGAGTAAACACACAAAAACAATGTTTCTGATTGATTTACACTTACATTAGAAAGCTATATAAATATACAAAATAAATATAATGCATTCTGTTTGTTCGGAATGTTTTATAAAATAATTCATTTTTGTAAATTGTTTCATTAATGGAAAAAAGAAAACTGCTAAAACTAAACTTAATGGACTTCTAGCATCAATACATGTGGGTTTATTTCCAGCAAGGTGACAAAATGATTGTAGACAATTAAGTATTTTAAACTTTTACAATAAATGCTGCTCTAAATGGGGCTAAATCTATGATAACTTTGGTTGGTTTGGCCTTTTGTGAACATGCCCTATGGTGACCTTCTGACTTTTTCACCAATTGTTTTTGACCCCAGGAAAAAAATGAATATAAGGCCACAGGCCCTGCGTGTTATAGTATGAGAATTAATATGTGTATATATTAAGCATTCAGCAAACTGTACATGGGATAATATTTACTAAGTCACAGTTGACGGTAGGCATCAGGGCCAATTTTCCACAAGTCAAAAAGGACCACGGATTTTCCTTCTACCTGCAATCATGGGACTGTAAGACATAATAGTGTCCATAACCCCAAAAGCATTGTAAGCTGTGCGGAAATAAGGTGGGCTTACATTTAGCCATTCAGGTAAAAACACTTGCAGACATTTAGGAGCCATATAGTAAATTGCCAAGGACCCCTTTGTTATTACAGACAACCATGGAACGCCCAAAGGACACAAGTTCACCATTATATGCTTTCGAAGAGTTTGCCTATAAAATCAGCATATCTCACTTTAAAACATAAAAACCCCCACTAAATAACCAGCTTTATCATTTTTTGATGGTCTATGGTTCTTTCTGGTATGATAATTAATGTTGATCTACTTTAACTATGTTCTAAGATTTTGATAGAAACTGTACTTTAAACAATGCCATTTCTTCTCTGTGGATTGTCATAATGCCATACCATACCATTACCTAAAAAGCAGTTCCAATTTAAAAACAAATGGGTAGAAGATTCTATTTTTTGTGATACGAGAGTTAAATATAAATTTAAAAAATCAGATAAGATTCTATTTTTGGGATACAGTTATCTCTGGCTATCTAGAATTTTTGAGATGTGCTCAGTAAGGAATCCAGAGAAAAGAGTGTGAGTAGTTCAGCATAGGTATTGAAGAACAACACTCAATGAGTTATTGATTTACAAATACTGTAGGTATCAAATTATTATTTGGGTTTATTCGCTAAACATTGGCTCTAGGCCTGGCTATGATTTTCTCTTAGTAATGCAGAACTGTTTCTTTACAATTGACTGTTCAGTGATGGGGTTTTTATGCATGCCTATGTGAACAGCAAGTGTAAGGCTAGCATGCTCAACATTTAAAGCATTACTGTAAAGAGGGGTAAATATTGTCTATATATTGTGTTAGATACATTTCTAGCAAAACTATTCATTTTCAGCAATAGAAAGATTCATTGTTACAGCCTAGGTACTTATTACGTAAAACAAAGGCAGGTTACGTCAGTAGCTTTGATGCCAGCCAGTATTTGAGCTTCATTTGCTTGGCAAAATGGATCAAACATTTCACACTTTGTGATTAATTATATCGTTCTAAACCATAATGGAATACCTACTAAACTTCTACCCAACTTTGAATGTTTTAGAGATTCTCCTTGTAAATTCTGTAAATATTTTATGGCTGAACAGCTTTGTCATTTATAAAAAAAAAAAAAATACAATGCTATATATTGAATGTGAAAACAAATATCTCTCTGTTTCAACTGATTTTTCAGGTAGCTTTCTCAACTGTAATGGACAACAATTCCCATCATGCTCTGACATGCATTGCTGATATTTAGTCCACCACAATTGGAGTGCCATATGTTGCACCCCTCTGTGTATTCTTGCATCGACCTTAGATTTAGGAACAAAATTAAGATCAATGATATGTAGATTGTAATTTATTAATTTATGCACATTCTCTTTATATCACTTCCAGCATCCCATGGCCATAGCGCAAGAGACTAGCATATAGATCATGTGATATGATAAAAGTGCATGTTCTGTAACAAGTAAAAAGATGATCCAGATCTTTTTGATAAATGTGGTACAATTTGTTTTTACTCCTAATTTTACACACCTCACGTGGACAATTGCTCTTAAGTAGGTATACGCAGTCTACACTATTGGATTTGCTCGTTTTAAATAGTTTCTTCTTGACAAACCTAGCACACACACATCCTCACTCCTCTGCAGTGCTAGGTAAAGGCATGCGTTTCAGTCCTTACCATTTTCTGAAGATGTTGAGTTGTCGCAGTCTGAGATGAGCTGCTGGGGTTTTCTCTGCTTCCTGCGGGACATCTTTTGCACTGTCACTGATTTCCAAGGATTAAGCCTTTTTTTGACTTAAAACTCCGGCTCCTTTCAAGAGCAGATGTGAAAAACTGACCTTTACCTGAGGCTTAATTTGTTTGTCTCCTTGTAAATTACATCTCTTTTTCCTTTGCGCCTCTTTCCTGACAACACTATCTATCTATCTATCTATCTATCTATCTATCTATCTATCTATCTATCGATCGATCTTCGTTGTCTTCCCTTGTCTTGCATATACTGGCAGCAAACTTTCTTTGTGTTTCTGTTGGTGGTATATTTAATGTTTCGGTGTGTTTGCCATATCTTCGCTCTTGTCTCAAACTCTCAGAAGCATCACTGTTGGTCAGCTACTAAATAGACCCTCCTACTTTTCCTGAACTCCCACTTATTGTGACAAATAAGAGGAGAATTCCATGAAAATGACTGATGATTGCCCCTTTGGAAATGGGTGATTAACCCCCTCCCACTGTCACTTCATTCTAATAACAAAGGCAGATTTTGAAGTGCATTGGGTAGGTAATATAATTAAGAATCTAATTGCGTGCAATACATTTCGTGTCTTCATAATTTTTATTCTAAGACAGGGGAGTGAAGCAGTGGAATGGATAACTTTCACATAATTCTATATTCTTTTGCATGACCCCTGTATTACAGGCAATAACAATTCAAGCATTTCCAACATGCATTGCTCCTGGGTTTTATATACTTTTTATTCACTACCTTGCTTTCTTTTGTAGTATAAACTCACAAGAGGATTGTTTTATGACATACTTTTTGATCTATATAGTTCACAGCATTGCGGAATAATTTTCGCATGATATAATTGCTAATATCTGTTATACGGGGCTGTATTTGCTCCGGTTATAGATAATTTCATGGGTCAGGCGTGGGAGATGTAGTCCATGCGGCTCACGTACTGTGAATCTGAATATGCAATCATAAATGCACTCATTTTCTGCGAAGTGTTAACCTCTGCAAGACAGGCCCATTTAATCTGCAGTGTGAACGTTTATTCCCGTAAATAAAAACTGTAAAAGAAAGCATCAGCGTTTTAAAAATTAACAAGACTCCTGTAACTCTAAACAAAAGACTTTGGTAAAGTCTAGTGAATAGTTTGTATTCTGGGGCTTCACAAATAAGTATTCTTTTCTTCATTCTCCCTCTGTGTCTCCCTTTGATCGCTCTTCTCATTCAGCATGTCATGAAGTTCTTGCAGGGAACAATAACTCCGTGGGGGAGAAGGGAGGGCAGTGGAGGGGAAAAAAAGGGTAAAAAAGGACAGTGGGAGGAGGTAGGGATTGGAGGGGTAGTTGGTGAAAGTATCTATAAAGCTACACAGCAGATGTCTTTGGACCTGCGTAATTTGTGTGTGCTGTCACATACACCACCTCAACGGGATCCTGGAGATATGTGTTCAGCCAATTTGTAGTGCCCCAGGAAATCCTGTGACCTTAACCGTTTTCATGCTGGAAGGGACATTACAGTGTCACAGAGACAGGAATATGAGTTTGTCATTTAGGCTCCCCAACAGAGGAGTGATCAACTGAAATGCCATATTAGAGGAAAAGAAAGAAGGTAGCCTATGTTGCCAAACAGAAGTACATACTGAATAGCAGGACCACGTAGCACAAGCAGTGCTAATTGGTTTGTCTGTGCAACCAAAAAAAGGAGAATACTAGTCGTCAACTTGTATCTTAATAAATCACAAACAGAACTGCATGCTTGGCTCATGTAATCAAGGCTGTCTTGGGCTCATAACTCCATAACTATGTGGAAGGCTTTCTTGGCTAGAATCTGTGTGGGCTAATATTACTATCCGGGATACGGAGCAGAAGTTTGTAATAAAGGGAAATGTGTGTGGAGTTATTACTGAGAAATATATGCATATACTGTAGTCAGAAGGGTATTGTTGTGGCGGTTAATGCCTCCCAGCTTACCTTCACTTTTCCGGTAAAGTTTTAAAGGCATTCTAACATTAACAATAGTGCCACTTGTCAGATTGTCTGTCGATGGCACACGTTTCCTTGGCACCACAAAACCGACTCATTAGCATTACACTACGGACACTGAATTCCTTAGCTCTGAGGCCACTTTGCTGCCCTGTGTCCTACACATCTCCCGCTTACTAATTTCCCTTGATTAGAGCCCCAAAAAAGAAAGAATGTATATCTGACTATATAGTATAGGGATGAATTATACTGTTCCTGCTCATAAGCCCTCCAATACCAAGGCCATTGGTATTAAATTGTATCCCTCATCCCACCAGGCACAAAAATTGAAGTCACATGTAATTGAATATACTGTATGAGTTGCTTTGAGAGTGTCAGCATGCTCAAAATATACTTTTAGTGAATAATAAGTATACTCAAACAGCAAATATTTATACCGCCTATCGTACCTGGAAACTCCAGGTGAAGCTCCGTGTACCCCCTCCCACCTCATAAAAATCTAAAGCGTATAGACTGTATAGAGCAGTGAGAAAGGCCTTTTATGCTTTTTATATTGTAAGCGTCCCTTTCTGTATATCATTTTCCGTTTAAAGATCGGATCACATACTAGGTAATTAAATGGTTGGGATATAGACTTCATCAAGATCCTAGGGGTCTAGTTTGGTGAAGATGACAGGGCCCTGAAAAGCTGGGAAGGAATACAGTGAAACTTTATTTATAAAGTATAATAATAATAATAGTTTACTTATATGGTTAATACTTAACCATAGTTTACTTAAACGGTTTAATGCTTTTGCTGTTGTGAAAAGGCCAGACTGAAACATTTGTTTTCTTTAATACGCTCACATTTTTTTTTAGTCCTAAGGAATACTGGGTTAATTGTATGAATATGTTTTTAAAACAAAGAAATTTCAGGGCTCGCTGAGGAAACAACATATAAATTGCGTGGTACGGTAAATAAGAAAAGGGGGATTTTGATTGAACATTTGTCTTCCAGTGTGAAAAATGTCTTATCGCTATAATAAACCAAATAAGAGGTTAATAAAAAATATATACGGTACAGTGCTAAAAAAATGCTTCTATGAAAAAATAAAAACTCTCAATAAGTTAGAAGCTGTAGTCACCAAGTGGAATATTTCAGTCTCTTGATATGGATATCAGTATGGGGCTCTAAGGTGGTCCATGGCGTCATAGAAGCCCTGTGGAATTTTTTTGTTTTAAAATAATTATTTTAGGAGATTATCTAGCTGCTATCAAGACATTTGCTACAGTGTCTCTCTGCACTGGACTGCAGCATGATGGTTGAAGACCAGAGACAGAGAGGTCTGGTAGTGGTCTTGGTGGCAGCTAGATAATCTCAAATTGAAAAAAAAGGGAAAATGGAAGTTCTCTGACATACTTGCTTCTGACTTGACTTGACTGTTTTTTAAGCCTAAAGTTTTTTCACATGGTGTCCACCAGAGATCACTGTTGATCTTTTACTTTTATTATGTAACAATGCAGGGAAGGACACTCTGTATTCTTGGATGTTATTTATTCATACAAGTTCAGTAGTGCCAACTATGATCCTGAATTACCCTCAAATAATTTGATTATTCTGTTAAATTATATTACACGCTTCTGATTAAATTATGGCAGAATAATTTAGAACGTTCTCTTCCTTAAGAAGTTGCATGGTTAGTAGATTAACTTGACTATCTGATGCTACTGATGTTGCCGGCTCCTACATGCTAAAATTTGCAAAAAAACTTCCATAGTCACAAGTATATATATTGTTTCCAACTACATGTGTCTTAAAATCTTGCAAATTTCAGGCAACAGAAGAATGCTGGTCCAAATTCCTAAAACAGGGCCAGTCCAATTTAGGGAAGTGTAGTGGGGATAATTTAACTCACTGTTATATGAGCCAGTGAATATAGCACAGCCTCTCACACTGTGTGCAAGCAGCTGTAAGGAAAAGCTATGGGCAATGTACGGATTTGAGGTGTGATAAAGTATGTCTTAGTGTGAGTGTGTATGTGTAAGTGTGTTTTAGTGTAAGTGTGTGTGTGTTAGAGTGCATGTGTTACTATGAGTATTCATGTATGTGTGGTGTTAAAGTGACTGTGTTCGTCTATGCTAGTGTATATGTTAGTTGGGGCAAGAGACCTGGGGGGCACTTAGCTTCCCCTCCTCCCCAAGCCAGAAGGTGTCAGGCCTCTTATGAGTCATACCCATGCGAGAATGCTGCTGCAAACTCAGTCATACTCTCAATACTTCTTCCATAGTGGCAGGGTTCGGGATTGCACTCTTATGGCAACACTCCAGCATAATGATACACTAGTCTTCTAAGAGGCCTAAAAAGTAATTAAAGTCTTAAAGGGAGGGTTCCGAGTAAAGAGATTCACATTCACTTTTCAGGGAAGGTAGAGGAAAGAGGGGCTGATATTCTGGAAAATGGAATTGTTGTGTAGAAAACAAATTGAATTGAATTTTCCTTTATTAGTCAGTGTGGCTGGTGACAAGATGTACAATATCGTATCCATCTTAGGGAAAAGCAGATTTTTTTTAGGAAGAAAGGATTCTGGCCACTTTAGTGAATCAATAAGCTTATTGCTAGGTACCGATGGCTTAATGGTGGCAAAAATCTGTTTTATTTTTCTTGTAATATTCGACTTATTTTTCTACTAAACTAGAAATCTCTATTTCTATTAGCATCTGATATTTCTTACCTTTTATTTTTGTTTTCTAGAAAGTGGAGCCTCGTTAACAGTCCAGTGTTAGTTGTATTCTTTTGACCAAAAGGCTGTTGCAGGCAGGTTTATGAACAGGCAGGCAGTCCAGTTTGTTTTTGGAATTTAAACAAATTTTATGTGTTTGCAGTGATATGTTTACCTTCAGTGTCTGCCACCCTCCGTGCCGCCTTCTGGGCTTTGGGATTATTATTATCTTTTATTTTTTATAGTGCGGACAACTTACATAGTGCTTCTTACAATACATATATTTAAGCCAATACATTAAAGAGTACCCTGCTCCCAAGCTTACTGTACATTCTAGAGGATATGATGTTATATACCAGCACCCCACTTTAAAAGGAAGCACTGCGAGGAACTAAACTATAGAGGACTGTGGTGTCTTGGCACAGCCCTCCATAGTGTTGGGGAGATCATTGATCTCCATTTTAACGGGCCCATAGAGTAGTTTTAAAAGGCCCCTCCTGGGCCTGTTGCCCTAGGTTTAGTCCACCTAGGCCAGAATATGTCACTGTGTGTTTGTCTTTGTACATGTGTGACAGTCATGTGTGTGTCATGTGTGTCAGTGTGAGGGGAGTACATTTATATACATTTATATACTGTATGTGTATGTTAGGTCTAGGCAGACCCAGCAATGCTTGACAGTTAACGAGACACACAGCCATCTTCTCTGCAACTGGGGTTGTGTGACTGAGCCTGTAATCAGTGAACAACAAACTCGAGCAGATCGTGTGGATGAAAAATGCAACTAATAAATATTTTACATTACATACACATGCTCTTTTGAAGGCAAAGGGTGGTCACACCAAGTATTGATTTGGTTTAGATTTTCCCTCTGTTCACTTTGCATTTTGTTAAATGGTAAAAATAAACTATTAACATGTCTAGTTTTGGAAGCATTCTTACGTTATGGCATTTTTTCACATTTGTTTAAACTTGTGCACTTGTGCTTAATGAATACTATTAGTGTTAGCTATATGGCTACCTAGCAAATAGTTTAAATATTTTTCTCAATATGCACTTAAAATTGAAACCATCATTTAAATCCACAACCTGTTTTTGATATGAGTTTCTTTATGCACAAACTGCACAGTTGAACCACAGTGAAGCCTTCAACGGAAAACCTCAGTATAACATCTCTACAAAGTGTAATAGTTAAGGTGGGTTTCTATGGTAACACCATCCTTTCTGCCACTGAGGTATGGTTTTCTGCTTCCTGTTTCTGATTTCCGATATGTTCATCATGCTCTGAAATTCATATTAACCCCTAAATGCTGCAGGTTCACCAGATGTTATGCATTGGCTGAATAGAACATTGTTTACCACCAAATAGATTGTAAGCTTGCAAGAGCAGGGCTCTCTTCTCCTTCTGTACCAATAAGTTTCAATGTTATTGTTAATATTGTCAATTCCATTTCAAAATGTATTTTTTAAATTATTTTCACTATCCCCCTATTGTAAAAGTGCTATGGTATATCTGCTGTGCTATATATATATATATATATATATATATATATATATATATATATATATATATATAATGTAATATAAGAATTACATTGTTTTTCATGAAATGTAATACAAACTAGCTGACTTTTTTTGCTTGTTTTATCAGCATTCAAAAAGTTACACAACATATGCATGATTTTTATTAATTACAACAAATAAAGAGTATTTAAAGTTAAAATGTTACATGTAAACATGTAACAGGAGATAAATGTTTACAGAAAATATATATATTTAATTAGTAGGATGAAATCAAATAAACCTTCACACAATGAAGCAAATTTTTTTTTACAATTTTAAAGAATTAACGCTTGTCACACAACTTGGTAAGTGATATATTTAAAACAAATCTATTCAAAATATTCTTTGAACTTTTCATATTAAAGACATGGTACATTTTTTAGAATTAAATGTGTATACAGAGTTACATTTTAACATATGTATATTTTGAACTTTAGAGCTTTGTGAAAGTAAAAAAAAAAAGTTATAAATGCATCGTAATATAATACCAGCAGAGGTGGTGCCGATTGCCAATCGGTTATAGATCCAGTGGACCAGCTTCAAATACCTGCAATAAGAAACCATATAATCAATACGTTATAAACCATTTTGCTAAGGTATGAGGTGAGACATAAGCAACTTTACACAATATGCTGCCAATCACCTTTTAAAACTGGTTTCTGATGGAAAATATCTAAGGTTATGTGGTCATCATTAAGGTCTTCACTAGATGTACCGCATAACTTTGCAAAACAACCAGAATGTTACTTATGTAACCATTTTTTCCCTTTCTTGTTGGTGGAAATTACATATGCAAAAACAACTAAATAGGTATGTATTTATGTTGTTTCCGCCCTTCCTTCACCTATCTTAACTTCATTTCCATTTCATTATTTTGAAAAATTGAACATTGGATATGTATGAAGGTTCTCACCTTACAGAACGAAGAACTTTGCACTAAGGAGCAGGTTGAAAGCCAGAGTTTTGGCAAAAAGCAGTCTCATTCCCAGAACAGAGATGGAAAGCATGTTAGCTCTCTCATGGAGTACTGAAAGAAATCAACACTTTTTTTTTCCATTTACATTTCTTTTCATTATGCAGATGTACAAGTGAAAGGATAATAGACGTGTGTCTAACACTGATATTTAACACATGTGACAATTACAAAGTTTTCATCACTCACCTGGAGGTGCAATACTTTTTTGATCACATTGTTTCCTTTTTAGTTCTGTCTCTTCTTCAGTCCCAATATCAGAATCTGTGGCACAAATAGAACATGGTTGGCATGACCGGTTAGTTCATCGCAATTACCACCATGTAAACCGTGGCTTAACAGACCACAGTGCTACAAAATCTACTGTCCCTCTAAAAACTAAAATATAATCAGGTTTGTTTGCATTGAAATAAATAAAATGGAGTAACACACTGTAATGTAATCATATAGCTGAACTGTTTTCTCTAGAATTTGCTTGGTTGAGATACCTTTGGGGTTGTAGATAGTGTCCTTGTCTGTCACCCATGTGTCCTGGTGCTTGACCTGACAGTGTACATTATCTGTCCCAAGCCTGTGCAAGTGGACTGCACTATACTTCCCTTTGGGAGATAGGATCGAATTCCCTCTTACTGGACCAGAACTTTGCTTGGTAGAATTCATGTAGATCTCCACACCATCAGGGTAGAAATCTTTCACTAGGCAGGCAGTGGTGGATCCTGCAGTCACAGGCTTCAACACAAAGACAGATGGTGGAGAAGGGTGGTTCACACCTGCAGAAGAAAGATAAGGAGAAGATTGCCTAAAATGAATCACACTCACCACAAATAAACTGAAGGTTTCAGCATTTTTTTTCCATATTACTCCTTGATCTTTACATTTTCAATAAAATATATATTAGAAGCAACAGTTGTGAGCCCTGTTTGATTGCATGGCCACATCTATATCAAAATAATACCTATAATAAAATTTGTTTATAAGCACTGTACACATAATTGACATAGAACAGAAAATTCAGAGGAAAAGGCATTCACGTGGATATCAAAAGAAGGGATTCAATATTTATTTCTAGAAAATGGAGAGATCAGAGATTAGGAGGTTGACGTTAGGATCGATGTTAGTGGATGCTGTCTTATAATACTGGCGTATGAGAAAAAAGATCTAATATTACATGAAATATAATTGCAGGGAGCTGCTTTACTGATGAATATTGCATAATTATATTAGAATAAAGCTGCTTGTAGGATGGGTACAAAAATGAGTTACAAGTAGGCTGGATACAATATTGCTATATTGAGGAGCTTTAGACAAAGATGGATGTTACGTAGGGATAACAGGGGGGAAGGTTGAATACAGCAGCTCTCCGTAGTAGTAAGAGCAGCTAGAATGGATATACAATAACAATGATTTATATTATGTGGATAATACAGAGAAGGTAGATGTATAAAGTAAAGATCAGAGTGGAATCATTGGAGCTTTGGGTCTCCTTCTAATTTCACAGCAACAGTTTTTTGGCCCTGGAGAGCTGATGACAGACAGGTGTTCTAAATGCTAACTAATTCACCACTGCAGAGGGTGCAATGAAAATGTACCCAGCCTTGGTACAGACAAATGGCATTCACACCATTGCCCAAACCCTTCTATAACAAAGATCCCTTTGTTTAGTCCCTAATTATTTATATAGAAAATCCATTTACAAGGATCCATACCAATATTACAATAATACTACCCCTCAACATCCTTACATAGAACTTACAATACAATATATAATGATCTACCAATTATTGTAAGCTTCCTATACACTGAGCTACGGCATCCATTGTATGTATTGGATTATCCTTTCTGGGTCTACACTTTATGTAGTATTTTGCCCTGGTTTCCCTGGAGTCAGTAAAATGGATTATATGTCCGTTGCTCACCTGGTTCCACTATGAGTTTAGTGCCAGATCCAAACACCAGTGATCTTGTGTGTTTTGCGCCAACATCACAGTGATTCACTGCCTTGTAAAAAAGGACTTTCTCATCTCTTACTATTAGTAGCATACCCAATAGCAGGACTGCTTGCAGTTTCTTTGATCTTTTTACATTTCTAGTTTTTTTTTTTCATTTTGTTTTAACAGTAATAATAATATAAAGAAACATTTGGAAGCATCATCAGATATAATTGAATTGCACAACATCACAGTTAAATGCTTAAAAAAAAACATTACTAATGTTTTCAGACATGATTGTAAAATAATCATTGTCAGTGCAGCTGAAGATGAGTTACTGGCAGTAAAGTTATGAATTCTGTATATTCATACATACTGTACATCACGTGAAGCTTTTATGTGGTTTCATTATATTCCTGCCTGTAGATTACACTGTTATATTCCAGGAAGCTGGTGTAACTGTACAAGGAGGAGCATATTTAATTCTATCTCCAGTGCAAATGTAAATACTTAGTATGTGTTTAAAAGGAAAATATATATATATATATATATATATATATATATATATATATATATACATACAAAAATATGCACTGTATGTGTGTATGCACATAGAATGGAGTGACATGTTGGAGACACAGTTACAGTGCCCCTCACTAATATGGGTATCCTTGATAAATATGAGCAAAACCCTTACCCACCATAAGGGTAATAATTAAGAACTTCCAGTCTACTGGAAATGTTATGAATGAACCTGAAACAGGACCTGTGTCTATGTTGTCTCAATGTATTGTGAAGAGGATAGTTTGAATGGCCAAAAAATCTCCAAAGATCACAGCTGGAGATTTGCAGAAATTAGTTGCATCTTGGGGTCAGAAAGTCTCCAAAACTACAATCTGACGTCACCATCATCACCATAAGGTTTAACCCCTTAACGACCAATGCTGGTACAGACACATCACGCAAAAATGGTCAGTTAACAACCAATGACCTGCCTGGCACGTCATAGCATGAAACAAGTTTAGAAAGTGATCTATGATCACTTTCTTTGCTTAAACACTGTTGCCGTAATACCCCGATGTCGAGGCATTCAGCAACGCATTCAACGTCCGCCATATACTGTATAGTGGTGGACACCCGTTTTAAAAGAGTTTAGGAGGCGATCATTGATCGCCTCCTAAACTTCAATGGTGTCGCTGAAATGCCTCAATAGCGACACCAAACACCCACCTCATGACCCTTAAAAAAAAAAAAAAAGTTGCCAAAGTTTCCAAGAGGGTCTCTTCAAATTCTCTTGAGAACTCTGCCTCCCCTTGCAGGTTGAATACAGGTACTGCATTCAGCCATGCAAGTCATTGGAGCCCAGCTTTCTAATCACAATGTGAAAAAAACTATGGAAAAAAAATAAAAATGTGGTAACATTTAAAAAGAATTATGCAGTGATGTCACCATCAGGGGAGCCATCCAGTTCCAGCAAAAAAGTCAAAAAATAATAAATTATTATTATGAGCAAGTGCTAAAATTAGCGCTGTATCTTCCCAAAAATCCTGACATGGAAAGAGTTAAAATAAAAGCATTTGAAATACCCAAAGGGTATCTACTTGAAAAAAATGAATTGTTTGATGGGGTAAATTGGATTGGACAGGTTCCAAGATAGGGCATAGGCACAGAATGGGAAAAAAGTGCCAAATGTAGCCTTTTAGCCCTCAAACAACCAGACAAACCCATGCATGGGTGGTATCACTGTAATCAAAAGATGTTGCTGAACACATATTGGGGTGTTGTTTGACTGTGACATGTATCAGGAGCTGTATATTCACACCTGAATTACATTTTGTGTGATAAATAATACAAAAAATACTACCTCAAATTTTGTCGAAGGCTGATGGACAAATTAGTGCCCAGAAGGGGTTAAAATACCACCATTTGAAATACCCTGAGGTGTCTAGTGTTCAAAAATATATGGTTTGATGGGGTAAATTAAATTAGCCAGCTTTAAATGGCCCACTTAGGACATGGAGGCAGTAGGACCAGATGTTAAAGTTGAAAAATGCGCACTTCCCAAATGTGGCAATTTACCTCCTAAACAACCCAACAAACCCATGCATGGGTGGTATTACTGTACTCGTAAGATGTTGGTGAACACATATTGGGGTGTTATTTGATAGTGACGCATACCAGGAACTATACATTTATACCTGAAGTACAATTTGTGTGAAAAAAATACAAAAGAAATGACTACCACAAACTTTGGCAAAGTCTGGCGAAAGAATCTCATGCATGGAAAGGGTTAAAATACAAGCATTTTAAATACATTGGGGTGTCTAGTTTTCAAAAATACTTTTTTTCTGAGGCTACTGATCAGTCTATGACCGATCAGCAGCACTCACTCCCCACGAGTGGAGCCTTGCATTTAGTGCTAATGCAAGGCTTCTGTTGATAAAGGAAATCTGAGACTTCTGGTGTTGGGGTAGTAATTGACAGTTTCCAATGACTGTCTGTAAACACTATTATTGTGAAGTGGAAGTGTTTAGGAGTAACAACAGCTCAGCTGTGAATTAGTAGATCTCACGCACTCATACAGTGGGGTTGCCGATAGCACAATCGCATAGTGCATAAAAATCATCTGTCCTCTGTAGCATCACTTACTACAGAGTTCTAAACTGCCTCCAGAAGCAACATCAGTATAAGCACTGCACATCAAGACCTTCATGAAATTGGTTACCATAGCCGATGATCACTATGAGCAATTCCAAGTGTTTGCTGGAGTGGACTCTGGAGCAGGTGAAACTCTGAAAGTCTGATGGAAGAATCTGGGATTGGGGGATGCCTACAGAATGCTACCTACTGGAATGCACAGTGCCTACTGTAAAAATAGTTGGAAGAGGGATAATGGCGAGGGGCTGTTTTTCAGGGGTTGGACTAGCCCTTTAGTTCCAGTGAAGGGTAATGTTAATGCTACTGCAAACAATTTAGACAAGTGTGTGCTTCCAACTTTGTGTCACCAGTTTGGGGAAGATCTGATCCTGTTCTATCATGACTTTGTCCCTGTGCCCAAATAAAGATGGTTTGGTATGGAGAAACTCGAATGACCTGCACAGAGCCCTAACTTAACCTCATCGAACACCTTTGGGATGAATTGGAATACCAATAGCAAGCCAGGCATTCTTGTCCAACATCAGTGCCTGACCTCACAAATTCTCATTTAGGCAGAAATTCCCACAAATCTTGTGAAAAGCTTTTACAGAAGAGTGGAGACTATTATATCCACAAAGTATATCTTAATGTCCATGGTTTTGGAATATGATTTGCAACAAGCTCATATAGGTCTGTTGGTCAGGTGTCCACATTACTTTTCTGAGTACTTAAAGGTAAGAAGTTAGTGCAACATGGAAGCAATTGACAGAGAAGGTATGGAAACATTAGGAGAGAGGGAATTTCCAGGAGACTTGGGGCTGCTGTTTGCCAGTGTGGCACCCCCTTGATGAGTGGCACCAAGGTATGACCACCCTACCCCCCCACAGGTACGATCTTGGCATTTCAGAGTGAGTTCAGAGTATATGTGATAGAAACTGTCAGGACTACCCACACAATGGCACTCACCGCAGGAGTTATTCTGCCCAATCCCCTGATACCAAGGGAGGGGCCCTTAGTAACAGAGAACCAGGACTTAGAGGATCCCAACAGTAAGGAGGCCAAGTGCGGGCAGGTAAATATAGGTACTGAGTCCGGCGGCAGATTCTTTGACTGCCAGCAACGGAAGGGGTCTCGGGCTTCCGTCCTCCGGTACCGGGAACGAGGGATCGGGAACCCGGCGTCCGCGAGCGATGATCCGCCCGCCCACGCCAGGTGCCGGAGTATCGGGCACCCGACATCTGCGAGCGGCAGTTTGCCCGCTCACGCTGGGAGCCGGATCCGTGACAGAAACATTTAAATTCCTAACTAAATTTAACAAAGTACAGTATCTAAGATGAGACCAAGGACTGATTAAGATCTTTACATCAGGAAAATGGCCAGACTAGATGGGCCTTATCTATGTTTATTATCTTATCTTAGGGTTCTTATCATTGTCCTTATCTATGTTTCTATAGCATTTAAGCCATAATAACTAAACATATCCCCCCAAGTTTCCTTTATTACCCACGGTATGAGGAAAAAGGAGTTTATTTTGTTCCAGTTATCTCCAAATATTCATTGACCCAGTCCTTCATGTTATCTGATGATCCACTGCTCTAATCTGTGTATCTCATGCACGTATAAAAGACTTCTCAAGGGCTGCCCCTTTTCTTTGGAATGCTCTACAAAGTCTTGTCAGATGCTCTAATTGTCTCTAGTCCTTCAAAAAATCTGTTAAGATCCACCTTTTTTCGGGAAAACTTATTGAGTGACTGGTTAAATCCCCTCCTCGTTCCTACTCCGTCAAAATGTACTCAGGTGTCTCCTATTGTGTTTTGGTCACTGGCAGGGGCCTCTTCTGGCATTAATCAATAAAGAGCAGCTGCCCTTCATTGGCTGAAGGCAGAGGAGGCCCCTGCCGACGACCATGAGAGTTGCTCATACAGACCTTGAACTCCTGACGGTGAAACTCAGCCTGGGGAGACCATTGTTCTCCCTGGTCCAGGAGTTAAAGCCTGTACAAGCGACCAATAGAGTCGCGTGCACCGACCTTTAGCTCCTGATGGCAAAACGTGGCCTGGGGACGGAACAGGAGTTAAAGGTCCATAAGAGAGATTAATTTGGCCGCTGGCAGGGGCCTCCTCAAGCATCAACCAACGAAGAACAGCTGCTCTTCATTGGTTGATGCCAGAGCAGGCCCATGTCAGTGACCAATAGAGCCACTCTTGTGGACCTTTAACTCCTTGTGCGATCCTACAGATTCCGCTCTTGTTAACCTTTGCAATGCTGCATAGGCAAGGTAGGATAGAGGGAGTGACTTATAGGGGGGAAGGGACCAAGGAGATTAGTTAATAGATATTAACGAGGGAATCTTCCTCTTCATGTACATTTTGCTGCCGCCATGTTTGTTTCTTTGGTATTCGGGCTGAACAGTGCCATTCATGTTCATTTTCATGTTCGCCCGAATACGAATGCGCAAGTCTATTGATTACTCATTTATTGTTGCTTAGTAAGAAGAAAACCTTGTTGCTTAAGCTAGACTTGCATCCACAAAGTGAACATGGAAATCAGTATACATACATACATACATTAAGAATACATAATTAATAGGTGCAGTTTATCACAAATGATATGGGGTGGGTAAGGCAGATAGTCTGATGGCAGGTATCTAACCTTTAATAAGAGCAGCTGGAGATAAACAGATCATAGCAGCTAGGTGCTTTGCCAGACGTGCAGGAAGTTAGAGCAGAGATTTTTTTGCAACAAACACATACAATTTTAAGCACTGTGCATTGCCAGCAGCACAGTAGTAAATCCCACTATCTGTCAGGTTTGAGCTTATGATCTGAAGAGTGCACAGATTTCTGGAGGCATCTGTCTTCCCAATAACAGCTCCTTGAAATCCAGGTCCATACACATCTCCTTCTTGGTAAACCCATACCAGGTGGCCATTACTGTCCTTTTTGTACCAGTACATCCAGTGATCCTCCATTCTCCCCTCTAGTATGCTGCATTGAAAAGTTATTGTCTCCCCAACCCTAACCGATCTAATGTCATCTTTTTGCCTAACCCAGAGCTCAGAGTAAACACCTGAAAACAAAGCAAAGAGATGTTATGAGTATTGCCCTGATTGTTGCTCTTTGGGGACAAGAACAAAGGACATTTATGAGTTAAGATGTCACTCAGGCTAAATGGATTAATTTTAGAATGTTTGATGTACATTTTAAGAAAAACCACTACGCTTATTTAGTAAAATCAATATATATATATTAGAATGTTTTAGAGGTCAGTTTTCCATTTATCTTATCATTTACTGTAAAAAACAGTTATTTGCTTTTTATGGACAAAATAAATAGTATAAATATAATACGTAGGATAATACAGCAATATATACTGCCACTAACTCTTTTTTGAAAGAGAGGACTGATAAGGTACTTACCTAAGAGACTGACCATTAATCCAAATAACAAGTGGTTACCCCTCATTTTTGGTGCAGGTTGGCAGTTAGATAGTGGTTACTAGACAATAATGAATATAAGAATATACTAGCTATGTCTAGTTAAAATAGTTATTAGAAGGGATCCGTGAGCAAGCTATTAAGGTGGAAGAAGGTTTGGTCATCTGCATATTCACATAAATTGTATCTGTGGTAAGCTAATCATGCTCGTGTTATTGTTGAATTTCCTGTGTTCCTCATACTCTTTTAAAAAAGGGAACGTCCATAGCCACAATAGACTAGCATGATGCAGATGTATGATTGTTTTGGACTACATTTTATCATTCGATCTACTTCAAATATCCCATACTAACCTAACATTCGTTATGCTTAGTAAAGTTTCTAAACTATTTGTGTTCCCCACAGAGGTACTTAGTAAACATATTTTCATACCTATTTTATAGATTAGTATTAGGTGTACTTATCTTATAAAGATATGTTTGCGTGATCACCTTTCATCTGCAGCAGCACTATCTCAATGTTAAGGAAGAGATACAGAATTGGTTTTGCGCTGCATGGAAGTATGGAAGGTTACAGCAGCAGAAGTAGTAGCAGGGCACTGGGAATAGGCTGACACTGGCACATATCCAGCCCCACCGTACACTAAATTTCCCTCAGAATTAGAAAAATATTTATCCCTCAGTAATAAGGAAATAGATCTGCAGGAGCAGAGCAGGGCACAGGGCAGGCACTGACAGACAGACTAAATCCTCCCTCCTATTAGAGACACGAACAATAATTGATCCACCAGAGTAAGGAAGGGCACTGATGCACAGAGCACAGGGCACAGGGCAGGACAGGCCAAGCACTGGCAGTCACATCCAGCCGCAAGACAGATACTCCATCAATATTACAAAAAAAAATTATCCTCCAGAGTAAGGAAGGGAATTGGGGCACAGGCACTGGCAGAAAGACACATTCAGACATCTCCCACCCATATTAGAAAAAATGAAAATTAATTCCCTAGACTAAGGGCATTGAGGAGCAGGAGCATGGGACATGGCAGCACAGGCCAGGCTCCAGCAGACAGACACATTCAGCCACAAGGCCGACTTCTCCCATATAAGAAAAAAAAAGAATTGATCCTCCATAGTAGCAGCAGAAGGAGTAGGGCATTGGGACTGGGCAGAAGGCACAGGGAGATCATAGGTACATGCAGACCCTTGGAGCAGGACTGAATTTCCCAAATATTATAAACATTTTTTTTGAAAAAAGGTTCCCCCCAGAGTAAGGACGGTGAAAGAGGAGCAGCAGCAGCAGCAGTAGTAGTAGTAGAGCACTGGGCAGGCAAGAAGACACTGGCACATGATAGACACATGCAGCCCCAGTAGAAGGATTTAATTTCCCTAATATTATACATA
This sequence comes from Spea bombifrons, assembly GCF_027358695.1. Taxonomy (NCBI): domain Eukaryota; kingdom Metazoa; phylum Chordata; class Amphibia; order Anura; family Pelobatidae; genus Spea; species Spea bombifrons. Next base: position 109,612,153 of record NC_071087.1, on the reverse strand, counting down.
ATACATATTGTAATGCCTGGCTTTGTGACCAATATGCATTTATCAATGAAGAAAAATATATGATATGTGTCACGATACAGCGTAGGAAGGAGACACCGAAGTCAGGTAGGACTGGTAAAGGATGGTCCAGAGAGCCGAGGTCAGGATACCGGAGAGTAGGAATGTCGTGGGAATAGCCGAGGTCAGGATACCGGAGAGCAGGAACGTCGTGGGATAGCCAAGGTCAATAACAGAGAAACAACTGGAACGCGTACTGAGATAGGCACGACCATCAGAAGGCACTGAGTTTAGGCACTGATTAGAGATTTCTCGCCAAATATTCAAAGTGCCATTACGTCACTTCCTCTGCGGCCATCTTGAGTGTGACGTATGCGTAATCTCCCAGTATAAACCGATGTAGTTCCTGCCTGGGCCACTAGGTGGCGTGAAGAGGAGCGAGTCCAGACACCGGAGCAGGACCTGTCTGCGGGAACGCAGCATAGAGCAGGGAGGTCTCCCTCGCTGTCGCGGCAGCTGCTGCTGTTGTGCAAAGGCGGGGGGTCTCCCCCTTCTTCGCAGCAGTTGCGGCTGCTGAGTAGAGGTGGGGGGTCTCCCCCTTCTTCGCGGCGGCTGCGGCTGCTGTATGGACACGGGATGTCCTCCTCTCCCTCGTGGTGGCTGTGGTTTTCGTGCAGAGGCGAAGGGTCCCCCCCTTCTTCGTGGCTGTGGCGGCTGCTGGTCCGAAGCGGGGGGTCTCCCCCTTCCTCGCGGCGGCTGCCGGACCGAAGCGGGGGGTCTCCCCCTGCCTCACGGCAGCTGCGGTTGCCGATCGGAGGATGCCAGGTATGTGACAATATGATAGAAAAATAATAAAAAGTTAACTTGTCCACAAATTGCTATAAGCATAAATGGGCAGCTTAAACTTCACAGCAACAGGTTTTAAAATTTAAACAACTGAAAGACAGTCACATTGTGCACAAGCCCAGTAGGATGCCTGGTTTTGTCATCAATATTTATTTATAGTATTACAAATAATAAGATAGAAATATAATACAAAATATTTTGTGTTGTCCACAAATTAGAGGTTTGCTAGTAGCATAAATAGGCAACAGAATTTAATACATAAAACACTAAAACACTCTGTGTGCCTTATTTTGTCCCAATAAAATGGTAAAAATGTCTGATGCAGTCCATGTTAATAGTATCTATACATTATATAGATATACTACAGCAGTACACTACAGCTTTTCCAATCCACCCCACACCAGTAAATGTTCTGCACTAAAATAAACTATTATTACTTTATTTATTAACTTGCAGTTTTGTATATGAGCGATGAGCATCAATCTCAGCATCCGCTAAGCTGTCACGTCTCACACGCCAACTCCCATCATTCTGTGTGGCTTCAGCACATTTATATAACTATTGCGTGTTCATTCCCCTTGTAAATGCTGATTGGCAGGTTGTTAGACTAATCAATTATATCATTGCCATCATAATATATACAGTGGCTTCTCACTTTACATCATCAAGGAGTGCCACAACGGCTTGTAATGACAGCTACACGTGACAACGAGTGGACGAATCCTAATGAAATTTCAGCATTTTTGCAATTCATTTTCGGCAGTTTCGTTGGGGATCACCCTCCTTTTTGGAGTAAATTTTTTTTCGAATGCACAAAACAGGGGATTTTCCTTACTAAAACACGTTTGTACGTCTAATTAAGACCATAGACATTTAACTGTACCCGGAACATTTTTCTTTATGATGCTTACATTTATAGGGATATTAAAAAACATTTGTTAAAATTTACTTTCTTGACTGTTAATTCAAAATAGCTACATGCTAGCTACATATGGATGTCAGCAAAAATAGGCTAATCCTGAATTTAAACTCACACATTTTGATGAGGTTAAAATAATGCAGTCTTGAAGATGAGCATAATCAAGACTGTAAATGCAAGAAAATAGGGACACATTAAAATTGCTACATTAAATGAAATTGCATACATTGCAAAGATTCAAACTCTTAATCATGTACTGGCAATTTGCACGGGGCATAGGCTATGAAATGAATACATTTTCATTGTAGATATATTTTTCCACCTCTATTTTATAATTGTAAATCCTACTTAAATGAATGATAATAGTCAGGGGTGGACTGACCCATTGAGCACTCAAGCCTGGGCCAAGGACCTTGGAGGGTTGGGGGCACTGTCACTCAAGGGACCATTTGTCTCACTGTGCCCATTTAAAAAGAGGAGTGGTTATGATAGGGTGTGACTATGATAGGGTCACCTTGATGCTTGCCACGTCAAGCATTAAACAAGCTTAGAAAATGATCTAAGATTGCTTTCTTCGCTTAAACGATGTTGCTGTAATGCCTCACTGAGCAACACTGAGATAGGCAGCAGGGGCCCTGGGGCGTCAACTCCCCAGGGTGTCAACTTCCGCCATACACTCCAGACCCTTCTGAGTTTTCTAATCACAATGTAGAATGTAAAATATTTAAAAAAAACAATAAAAAATTGAAAAAATAGCTGAAAAAAATAATTAAAATGTGGTAATATTTAAAAATAATTATGCAGTGATGTCACCATCAAGGGAACCATCCAGTTCCAACAAAATGTAAAAAAAAGTCCAAAAATATAAAAAAAAAAAGTTTATTTTTATGAGCAAGTGCTAAAATTAGTCCTGTATCGTTAAAATACTAGCATTTCAAATACTCAAACAGTGTCTACTTTAAGAAAAAATGAATGGTTTGATGGGGTAAATTGGAGTGGTTGGGTTCAAAGATGTCCTAAATAGGTCATAGGCACAGACTGACCAAAATGAAAAAAATAGCGCACTTTCAAAATGTGATGTGAAAAAGAACACACAAAAAATTTCTACATAAACTCTGACAAAGGCTGGTGGTAGAATTAATGCATGTAAAGAGTTAAAATTCCACCATTTTAAATACCCTGAGGTGTCTAGTTTTCAAAACTATATGATTTGATGGGGTAAATTGAATTAGCCAGTTTCAAAGATGTCCCAAAAGCACATGGTTGCAGAAGGACCAGATGCCAAAGTTCCAAGTTAAAAAAAATGTAGTGTTTTACTTCCCAAACAACCCGACAAACCCATGCATGGAGGGTATCACTGTACTCACGATGTTGCTGAGAACATATTGGAGTGTTGTTTGGCAGTGGCATATACCAGGAGCTATGAGTTCATACCTAAAGTACAATTTGTGTAAAAAAAATACAACAAAAATTACTACCACAAACTTTGGAAAAAGCTTGTGGTAGAATTTCGTGCATGGAAAGGATTAAAATACTAGCATTTGAAATGCCTTGGGGTTTTTAGTTTTTTAAAAAATATGGTTTGATGGGGTAAATACAATTAGCTGGCTTCAAAGATGGCCCAATTAGGACATTGGGCATTGGGGCAGTAGGACAGTTCCAAGTTGAAAAATGCACACTTCCCAGATGTGGTGTTTTACCTCCCAAGCAATCCTACAAACCTATGCATACTGTACTTGGGAGATGTTGCTGAACACATATTGAGCTTTTGTTTGGCATATACCAGGAGCTATAAATTCATACCTGAAATACAATTTTTGTGATAAAAAAACACAAAATAAATTACTTTTACAAACGGTGGTAGTAGAATTAGTGCATGGACAGGGCTAGAATAACAGCATTTGAAATTCCTTGGGGTTCAACTTGTATAGCAAAACACATACATTCTATATAAAAGTAACAAAATATACATATGCACCAGTTTGTTATTGTTTGTGATTTCAAATTATTTTACTGACTCTGTTGTAACAGAGCTATGGAATCTACTGGCGCTATATAACCTATTCAGTTATTGATCTAAATTTTATATTTAAGGATAAGAGTAGTGTGGCAGATAAACATATGTTAATTAGGTCAAAATCTTAGATGATTAAATCTGAGAATACAAGTGGCAAAAAAACAGGAGCATCCAGCAGCTGGGGTTAAGGAGCAATTAGACATTTCTGATTAGTAACAAAATTGTGGAAGAATTTATGATACTTTCATGCATTGGAAAGAATGGCCTTGGGTACTAAAGCAGAATAATAAACTCAATTGTCCTTTCAGGTTTGTATTGGCCTCATTTTCTGTTAGCCACATTTATTGAGCCATCTGTGATCATCCATTAACACCTATAATCAAAAGATGACTCTTTGTTTTGATAATAATTACTGTACTGTGCTCAAGAAATGTATCTTTCTACTTGAGTCGTTTTCTTCATATAGCAATATTTAATTGCTAGCATATACAGTTACCGAGTCACAAATTCACAAATATAGACGAACCCGAAAAGGTCTAGGCAATATAGGGTTTTGCTTCCTCAAGATAAACGATAATAAAATCTCCTGAATATTTTTTTATGTTGTCATGCCCAATTATGTATCCAGTGTCTCCAGTAGCTTAGAGCTATAGTTAGTTCCAAAGTTTGTAAATTGGTTGCACTGATAATGCAAAAAATCTCACAATAGCGTTTCACTCTTAGAACCATTTATTTTCTTTGACTTCACTAAGCAAACATCAATTATTTTTTTTCTACAAGAAAGGTTTAGCTGGCCCTGTATTATGTATAGTTAATATGAGGGGACTTCCTAAGAACCACCTTACCAATTGAACTATATATCATGCATGGCTAGGTCTACCCATCATGGACAGATGCTCACTGTGTTTGGCTATTCACAATATGTACCAGATTAGTCTATACAAAACATTATGACTTCATGTTTATGAGCCATATGTAGTATACTATTGCAGAATGTAATTTAGATATACAGATATTATTATTCATAAGCTTTGAGTAGGGTCCTCTTTACCTAATGTATAGGTTTGTCTTAGTCTATAAGTTCTAGTTTTGCCATAACACTTGAAAATATATACATCATACAAAGCATTGCGTACATGGTTTGCGCTATATAAATACAAGATAATAATATAAAAATATACTATATAGTTTATCAAACAGTAGAGGTCATTACCGGTTTCCTTTGCTTCCAATATAAACTGCAAGTATAATTTACATTGAGCCTTTCATTGAGTCTCCAAAATCTAGTTTAGTAATTGCACAGCTGAGACTCAGTTCAGCATACAGTGCCATACTCCAGGGTACAGTAGTAGATCCCTGTATCTGACTGCTGGCTCTTACTGATTGACAAATTGAAGGTTTTCTCTTCTGGATGGTGATAAGCAGAAAAATGTCCCCCAACATCTTCACCCTGGTTTTTGGATTCATCATTGAGAATAAGATGAAGAGTCCCCTGAGGATTCTGCTTATACCAGATCAGCACATGCTTTTCCCTAGTATAACTGCAGTCTAAAGTTACGTCATCTCCTTCTTGGACTCTTTTTTCCTGGACACTTTGAGTGACCTCTCCTCCCATCGCACAACCTGTAAATGAAAAGATCAAAATATTTGTTGTTAATCTATTGCGTTATTTTATTGTGTGATGAGGCTGAAGTTGGTTTACACCATGCAGATAACTTATGACATGTATTATTGTATACTTGTAATGATGGTCACTGCAATCAGTAGTAAATTCATTTTGGAATCTTGATCACACAGCTGGCCTCCTGAAGTTGCCTTGCCTATTCTCCAGGTGTCTGTTAGTGATTTTTGCTTTGCCTCGTAACATCTGCTGCCATCCTCTATTATTTGCATATACACGCCCAACCTTGGTGCTTTTCGCACTAACACTAACTGACTGCAATTCTTCCAAAGCCAACATTTTTTACATGAATATACAGATATAACTCAGCTGATTGTTCCAGATCTTTTTTTTATATATTGTATGTGTTCAGGAAACACATTGTGTATCTATGTGTATGGAGAATGATAATACACTGTAAAATTACTTTGTAAACCAAAAGGGTGGCTAAGCTGGTACATAAGTTGTTACCTTATAGACAGACACAAATTCATAGTTAATAAAGCATACATATATATGAACCAAGCTTTTTTATTGAGTTGAGAACAGAATACAATGATTGCTATTGTAATATTACATATTGTATGTAACCCAGTGCAGTTATTTTGTCTAATAACATTACAGCTGGGTTGTCATGGATACTGACCTTTCCTTCCAGCACCAGGTTACTTGTCTCCTCTGAGCCAATCAGTATCTCAATGGGACATATGTCAGTTTGCCTAAGCTAGGGAATGTTTCTCAGCCTATCAGAGGAGAGGGTCTAGGAAGAAACTTCTGGAAGAGCAGAGCTAAGCAGGGGAGTGAAGAAGGAAGAGAGACAGACTGCCCTCCCTGTAAGCAAGCCTGAATTAAACCTGTTGCCTTTAGTGTGTGTACTGCTGACATCCAAGCAGTACACTGAAGTTGAAGTAGAAGTGTGCAGAGAATACAGCATGGTGCTGTATGTTCCTGAGTGAGAGTGAGAGACTGCAAGTACCCAGAGCGTCCAAGTCCTGCATCCTGTACCAGTGAGGTGAAAGCAGAGCTGCAGACAGACATCTGTGTGGGAAGACAGTTATTATTCTCAGCCAGGAGGTTAAAGGGGCAGCATCCCAGAGCTGCCTGAAGACATTAAGGAGAGGTACTTCACTAATATATATCTATCAACATAAATATATCCTTGTCTCCCCGGGTAGCGCTACCTGCATCAAGGGCCCCAACAGTGCACCAACACTGGGACATCTGGGTGGGAAGAACACCTACATTTGGGGTGGGGGAGCGGTTGTTGGCAGTTATCTGTGTTAAATATATATATATTCTCAGGACTGTTCACCCACTGCTAGAACTGAACTGCATAGGCACAGCAGCTGGGTCTTTATATTATAATACCTGTTTATTTCAATATAGTCTATAAATAATTTGCATTTTAGTTGTGTGTGTTATTTTCTTGTGTGAAAGGGGCCATTTCTCAGTGGGTGGGTTCCCCTACTCAACATAGTACAAATCACTGAGTGGAGGCACTGCATAAAGAAAGAAGATGTCCCGATCTCCCAGCAATTGCGGAGGCTCAGGTTTCCTGTCACCAGCGTCACTGAAATTTGTAACTACCAGCCTGACAGCGGAGCAAGGTAAAAAAAGGGTTACAGATGGAGGCACTGCTGAGATGAGTTGGGACGTTAATAGAGTTATTAGTAGCATTTCGTACCCCAACTCCCTAGAAGTTCGGGAATGGGCACTGCGAAAATCTATTCCACCTAACCAGGCTGTGGCTATATGCAATATACCTCTTGCATTAAAAAGAAAAAGTTTTGATGATGCCATTCGACAGATACAAGGATTAGAGCATTTTCGTCTAGTACAGACCCGGAAGGATGAAACAGCAGGATTGGCTGTGGCTCTAGTAAGAGGCTATGGACCTCTGAACAAGGAAGATGGTCCTATGTGTATACAGTTGCCAGGGACACATATACCTGGCAGTCCTTTGATTTACGCTTATGAAAATAGCGACGATGACGGTGAAGTCAACGATGGGGACAATGACAACATTTTCAGCCCCGACTCTGATACCGAAATCCATAGTGACAGTGAGAGCGGTTGTGAAACTGTAAGGAAGCATCTTAAGCTGCCCACGCGAGACAGATCTCGAAAGAAGTATCATACCACCCCTGTTACTCAGAGAAATGAGACAAGTCCATCCTTAACTGAAGTACTGGCTCAGCTGTCTAAAAGTGTTGTACAAGCATCTCACGAACAGCACTACAGGAAGTTGAAAACCTTTTCCGGTGTTATGCCTCTGCCCACAGGTGAGGAGGATTTCTCTACCTGGAAAAGTAATGCAGTCCAGATGTTAGAAGAGTGGACCTGTGTTGAGAATGTTAAACGTCAACGAATCATTGAAGGTTTGAAAACTCCAGCATTGGAATTAGTGAGACATCATCTCTTGCTATACCCTGACTCAACAGCCAATGATATTATTGAGGTGTTGAATGAAGTCTATGGAGATGATGATACAGAGGATGAACTACGTACTCAGTACTATAATACCATCCAGAAAGAAAAGGAGAAACTCCCTGCTTATTTGGTTCGCTTAGAGTTGATATTAGGTAAGCTGTTTGAAAAGAAGATAATTTCTCGAGGTGAAATTGATGCATACAGAAGAAAACAAGTACTTAGAGGGACTCGTTCACAGGATAATAGAGTTATGTCCTTAACTGCTCTGTTGCGATCTAGAGGTCCCCTTAGCTTTTCAGATCTAATAAAGGAGGCTAAAGCCATTGAGAAGGAATTCTCCTATGCAGCTAGCCAAAAGGGAATTGACACCAAAGCCTCTGGAAAGGAAGAACGGAAAACTGAGTTCAAGGAAAAGAAAGTGGATGCTCAACCCAAAGACTCAGAGAAGACTCCTAGTGCGTGGCCACAGCCCGAGATGAGGAGAGAATTTAAGTGTTTCAACTGTGGACAAAAAGGACATCTGCTAAGTAAATGCCCTCTTAAGGCTGGTTCTGCTAATGTAGAAGTCCTAACTATTGAACAGAGTCCTGCAGAGCTTAAATATCAGAGGAAGAAGAAGCAAAGGAAGCAAAGGAAAAAGCTACCTAGTAAAAGTAATGATGAACTGTCTACAGATATTAGGATAGGCCCAAAGTCTCTCATATCTCTTATGGTTGAAGGGATTCATGCCTCAGCATTGCTGGACACAGGCTCCCAAGTAACTATAATTTTCCGTCCATTCTACGATGAGCATCTAAGCCATTTACCTATCTTGCCAGCAGATGATGTCAAGTTGTGGGGGTTGAGTTCCCAGGCTTATCCTGTCGAAGGAGTCGTCAAGGTGCAGATTGTGATTCCTCAGCTGGACACTGGAATGGTGTATCCTATGGATGTTGAAGCCTTAGTGTGTCCAAACCTAGGTCGGCCTGGTATTCCCATTATACTTGGGACGAACACTCACATGGTTCGAGGTCTGTTGCAAACCTACCTTAAGGAAGTGGTAGATGTCTATATGAAAAGGATGGAAGAACTAGAACCAGCCCTGAGACAAGAATGTCATAAATTGGCTCTTGAGACCCAAACTGGACAGTTTCATTATTGGGGCCCCCAACCTGTTTCTCTAAAGCCTGGAGAAATTAAGTCTGTTACAGCTGTTGCAGTCTTGGGAGAAGGTATGTTTTCTGGGGATTGTCAGTTCTGCCTGGAATCCCTTCCTGAGGAAGACTCCATTAAAGGTTGGACTATTATGCCAGAAGTGAAAGACTGGAGAAGTCAGAAGATCGACATATTTGCAGTAACTGTCTTCAATCGATCTGCTACTGATATTTGTATAGATCATTGTCAGCAGTTGGGAGTTATCCACCTTCTGGAAGAGATAACCCCTCTCACGATGCTGACAGTAAATTGTGAAGAAAATTCTTCCAGAGACCTAAAGTTCAATCTGGATGGGTCCCACCTATCCCCAGAATGGACAGAGAGACTGTTGAAGGCTCTTAGATCCCGAGAAGGGGCCTTCTCTACAGGAGATATGGATGTGGGCTGTGCCAAAAGTGCCCAGCATAGCATTAGGCTGAATGATCCTGCTCCCTTTCGTGAGAGATCCCGACGAATTGCTCCTCGAGATATTGAAGATGTGAGAAACATACTTCAAGAAATGGAAGAGGCTGGAATTATTTGTGAGTCCAGAAGTCAGTATGCTTCTCCCATAGTCGTGGTGAGAAAGAAGAATGGTTCAGTGCGCCTGTGCATTGATTATCGCACATTGAATAAGAGAACTATCCCTGATCAGTATACACTGCCAAGGATAGAAGACCTCCTGAATGCCTTAACCGGGAGCAAGTGGTTTAGTGTCTTAGATCTACGGTCTGGATACTATCAAGTGCCTATGAGAGAAGAAGATCAGCAGAAGACTGCATTCATTTGTCCCTTGGGGTTTTTCCAATTTACCCGTATGCCACAAGGTGTATCCGGAGCTCCAGCCACTTTCCAACGACTAATGGAGAAGACATTAGGGGATCTGAATCCAAGGGAGTGTCTGGTCTACCTGGATGACATAATTGTATTTGGAAAGAATCCCGAAGAGCATGAAAAGCGGCTGCTGAAAGTGTTAGATCGTTTACAGGCTGAAGGTCTCAAACTTTCATTAGATAAGTGCAAATTTGCTCAGAATTCAGTTACATATGTTGGACACATCGTATCCGCTGAAGGAGTGGCCACAGACCCTGCCAAAATTGAAGCAGTTGTTAACTGGCCCAAACCAAGTAACATTGAGGAGTTGCGTTCTTTCTTGGGATTTTGTGGCTATTACCGGCGTTTTGTGGAAGGCTACTCCAAGATAGCCCGAAGTCTCCACAATCTTCTGCAAGTGGAACCTGTTAAAAAGGGGCGCAAAATTCGTCACCCCAAAGACCCTATTGGGGAAAAGTGGACTTCAGAGTGTGAAGAGGCTTTTCAGCTTCTTAAACAGAAGATGACTGAGGCGCCCGTTCTAGCTTATGCTGATCCTGACAAGCCATATGTTTTACACGTGGATGCGAGTTTGGAAGGACTTGGGGGTGTCCTACACCAACCATATCCTGAAGGGCTTAGGCCAGTGGCCTATATCAGTCGGAGTTTAACCGGAAGTGAGAAGAATTATCCAGTACATAAATTAGAGTTCCTTGCCCTTAAGTGGGCTATTGTGGAGAAGTTGCATGATTACTTGTATGGTGTTAAGTTTGAGGTGCGAACTGACAACAATCCTCTCACTTACATTTTGACTACAGCCAAGTTGGATGCTACAGGTCATCGGTGGTTAGCTGCGTTATCCAATTATGAGTTTTCATTGAAATACAAGGCAGGACCAACGAATGTGGGGGCTGATGCTCTATCTAGACGACCTGGATTGCCTGCAGTGAGAGATGAAGAGGAGTGGGTTGAGATCCCTGGCCCAGGAGTCAGAGCCCTTTGCCAAACCTCAACAGTGGAAAATGAGTGGGTAGATTTCTCAGAGTTGCGGTGTATAGACTCTCTCAGCTGTACGCCTGAAGCCATTCCAGAGGCTATGTGCCTTCCAGCCACAATTCCCCTGTGGTCCATGATTCGAATAGAGGAAAAGCAAAAAGCCCAGAACCAAGATCCTGTAGTTGGTCGTTTGTTAAGAGCTGTGAAGACTAATAATCTTAAGCTTTTGAATGATTTACCCGGTGAGCTACAACAACAGTTTAAGAAGGAGTGGCGTCGATTCCATATTGAAAATAAACTCCTGTATCGTATTATACAATACCATGATCATCCTGGCAGGAAACAATTAGTCCTACCTCAAAGGTATAGAGGGATGGTCCTGAGGTCTCTTCATGACCACCATGGCCACTTAGGAGTAGACAAAACCTTTGGGTTGATACGAGATCGCTTCTACTGGCCTGGAATGAGAGAATCTGTAGAGCTGTATTGCCGGAGGTGCAGAAGATGCATCCAGAGGAAGACCCTACCTACCAGAGCTGCACCCATGGGCCACCTTAGGAGTTTGGGCCCTATGGATTTAGTCTGCATGGATTTTCTCTGCATAGAAGCCGATTCTACTGGCACCAGCAATGTTTTGGTGATTACTGATCATTTCACCAGGTACGCCCAAGCATACCCAACAAAAGATCAGAAAGCTGCCACTGTTGCTAAAGTATTATGGCAAAAGTTCTTTGTACATTATGGGTTCCCAAACCGGCTGCACTCCGATCAAGGTAGAGAATTTGAAAGTAAGCTTATTCATGAGATGTTGAAGCTACTTCAGATTGAAAAGTCTAGAACGACCCCATACCACCCTGAGGGAGATGCTCTTCCTGAGAGGTTCAACCGAACGCTGCTTAATATGTTAGGGACACTTAAAGATTGTGAGAAAAGGTCCTGGAGTCGGCATGTAGAAGCGATGGTTCATGCATACAATTGTACACGGCATGAATCCACTGGCTTCTCCCCGTATTTTTTGATGTTTGGAAGAGAAGCAAGATTGCCCATTGACATCCGTCTGGGAGTGTCCTCAGATGGAATGAACCATGGATCTCACTACCGATATGTCAGGCAATTAAAGGAGAACTTACAAAAGGCTTATGGGTTGGCTGAGCAGGCCACAGCCAAGCTGAATGAAGATAACAAGCAAAGGTATGATACTAAAGTACGTTATAAGGACATTCAGCCTGGAGACAAAGTCCTACTGAGAAATTTAGGCATTCCAGGAAAACACAAGTTGGCTGACCGTTGGAAAGACATCTTGTTTGAAGTTGTTTCCAAGATCCCAGGGATTCCCGTGTACAGAATCAAGGGGCCTGAAGGCCGGATAAAGGCATGGCACAGGAATCACTTATTACCTGTGGCTTTTCCTGAAAATAGTCAGAGTAATGGAAATGAGGGCCCTAGTATGCAACCTCCATCAACAATTGACCCTGGAGAAGGTTCTAGTGGAGTTGTTCCTGTTAGCAGAGGAGCTGCTGAATCTGGCTGTGAACAAGACTGGTGGACTTTACCCCAACCTTCTGTCCACGATTCTCCTCCAAATTGTCTGAATCCTGAAAGCCCTAGCTTTGTCCCAGGTTCCTCTGAAAGAGACTTAAGTACTATGGGAGAACCAGAGCCTCAAGCGACTGGACCCCTCCCCAACAGTGCAAGGGGAAGACCTTGTGCTGAAGATACCAGAGGACTTCCTCAGAGGAATCTGGGTCGCAGCAGGAGAAATAGAAGGCCACCGAGGTTTCTAACATATGACAACATTGGGGAACCCACCTACTTTCAGTCCCAACCCATGTACAATAAATTGATAAATGTGTTGCACGCCCTAACCGAAATTCTTGGTGAGAGTGCTTTACTGTTCTAAGTCGCTGTTCGTGTATCACGTACCATGTTGTGTTTTACTGTTTTATACTTTGCTAGGATGTTCTGTTCCTGCCAGTGGGAGGCAGGATATTTTTTTTTCAAGGCGGAGGGTGTAACCCAGTGCAGTTATTTTGTCTAATAACATTACAGCTGGGTTGTCATGGATACTGACCTTTCCTTCCAGCACCAGGTTACTTGTCTCCTCTGAGCCAATCAGTATCTCAATGGGACATATGTCAGTTTGCCTAAGCTAGGGAATGTTTCTCAGCCTATCAGAGGAGAGGGTCTAGGAAGAAACTTCTGGAAGAGCAGAGCTAAGCAGGGGAGTGAAGAAGGAAGAGAGACAGACTGCCCTCCCTGTAAGCAAGCCTGAATTAAACCTGTTGCCTTTAGTGTGTGTACTGCTGACATCCAAGCAGTACACTGAAGTTGAAGTAGAAGTGTGCAGAGAATACAGCATGGTGCTGTATGTTCCTGAGTGAGAGTGAGAGACTGCAAGTACCCAGAGCGTCCAAGTCCTGCATCCTGTACCAGTGAGGTGAAAGCAGAGCTGCAGACAGACATCTGTGTGGGAAGACAGTTATTATTCTCAGCCAGGAGGTTAAAGGGGCAGCATCCCAGAGCTGCCTGAAGACATTAAGGAGAGGTACTTCACTAATATATATCTATCAACATAAATATATCCTTGTCTCCCCGGGTAGCGCTACCTGCATCAAGGGCCCCAACAGTGCACCAACACTGGGACATCTGGGTGGGAAGAACACCTACATTTGGGGTGGGGGAGCGGTTGTTGGCAGTTATCTGTGTTAAATATATATATATTCTCAGGACTGTTCACCCACTGCTAGAACTGAACTGCATAGGCACAGCAGCTGGGTCTTTATATTATAATACCTGTTTATTTCAATATAGTCTATAAATAATTTGCATTTTAGTTGTGTGTGTTATTTTCTTGTGTGAAAGGGGCCATTTCTCAGTGGGTGGGTTCCCCTACTCAACATAGTACAAATCACTGAGTGGAGGCACTGCATAAAGAAAGAAGATGTCCCGATCTCCCAGCAATTGCGGAGGCTCAGGTTTCCTGTCACCAGCGTCACTGAAATTTGTAACTACCAGCCTGACAGCGGAGCAAGGTAAAAAAAGGGTTACATGTACATAAGAGTTCCTATACAGTAAACATGACATTAAACCATCGTGGTATTCTCGTTTTTGCTTTTTGTTTCCCATCATTTTCTTCTTTCTTTTAACATGGAATCAGGAAATCTCTATGAATCAATTAATATATATGTGTCCCACAAATCAGGACTATCAAAGGTATACAGAACAGCCAAGATAAAGCAGTTGAATTTATAATAATAAAACTCCATATGTGTAGCTTTAATTACCGATTGTTACAGCAACCATTTGAGATACATATGCATGGCTTCTACTGATTAAATACTGTTCATAAACTGTAAGACATTTCCATCACAAGGAAGGCATATTGCTAGGCATTTAAAAATGCAGGGCCACAGTGTCTACATGACATTAGCACAACATTTAGTTAACAAATGTAATAACTATCATAGTTGGTAGTTGTCAAGATATTATAGCATTTATATACCGGTGTGTGTGTGTATATATATATATATATATATATATATATATATACATATATACATCAAATTCAGCATGGTCATATAGTCCTCAACTATGTCACTATGATATCAAAAAAGGTTTACTATTGTGTGAACAGGCTGCTAGCCCCAATATTTCTTAAGATTCAGATTTTATTGTGGCGCCAGAGCAGGTCAGTAATTTCCTGCATAGGGCAACTCGGTAAAACCTGGTAAAGAGGCGTAGGGTAAGGTTTGTACTTTGATCATGGGGGCATGTCAGCACTGGCGTAACTACAGGGGTCATAGCAGTTGCAGCTCCGACAGGGCCAGTGCCTCTAGGGAGCCTGGTGCGAACCCTGCACTCCCTTCTTCCTGTGTCTTCGTACTGACTCAAAATAGTTTAGAAAGGGCCCTTCTGACCTGGACTGCACCAAGCCAGGTCGGAAGGGCCCATCCTAAACTATTTTGAATGGGCACAGGGAGACAGAAGCGTAACAGGGTCACGTGACCCCGAGGTGAAACAATGCTGCTCGCACACAGTTGGGGGGCCCCGGGAAATTTTTGCACCAGGGTCCTATGGTCTCTAGTTATGCCCCTGCATGTCAGTACCTGCTCTGGTAACTGCTCAATGTTTAATTGAGCAATTAGCATTCTGTGTTGTAAAATACATTATAAATTCAATATGTCTATAGATGTCAAGAACTGCTGTTTAACACTCTAACCTATCAGTGTGCAGATAAAATGAGTGGAGTCAGGTGGTCAGATAATGGAAATAAGCCACATTTGTATTATCATGATGTTTTATGACTATGTGATAGATTCACTCTAATTGCTTTTAAAATATAGGCTTATACCTTGTCAAATACTTTGCTGTTACAGAGATTAAAAGTTCTTAGTGTATCTGGATAAAAAAAAATTGCCCATCTCCAAAAACATCCAGAAAGCAACACACCTTGAGAGGGGACCATTCAGAATTAGTTTAGCTTCCAGCAAATATATAATGAACATAATTGAATATACCGGTATTATCAAAACTTGGGAGATGACTCAACTTTTACCCAAAGATTTTGGGCTACTACCAGAAGCCTTTTCACTGTTTTTCAGGAGTAGGCAAATTGTCCATACAAGGACACCAGCGTCCATGGCAATATTTGTGAAGATCATTTAATTGTCCATCACAGACTCCAGAAAATGTCCACCACAAGCAATGTTGGTGCCTACCCCTGGTGTTTTCCCAATTCTACATATATAACCAGTAGGGTGTCTTTTATGAGTTTTATGCAGTCATTTTTGGCAAACATGTATTGTACAGGATCAGATGGTATGTATTGAGCATTGCTGGCTTTGGTATCAATTGTCAAATATTTTAGGACACTATATTGCTGAGCCTCTACTTTGGGCTTGCCTCTGAGCAAATAGAAATGAAACTGAGGCTGCAATAGATTTTAAATAGTTTCCACAGATACATAAGAGGCCAAAATGTCAGGGGCTATTTGTCTACATACACTGCTTAATTGGCACCAGGCATTTTCCCGGTGGGCCGGGCGGCCCGGGGCCGGATAGACGTAGGGGCTGATGGAGCTGCAGCTCGAGGCCCCTACCTTAAAATAGGCCCAGTCAGGACCGGACTGACTGGGCCTATGCGGCCGCATTAATGCAGGGCATAAAGGGCACCTGCCCCTTAAGCCCACAGCAACTGCGACCCGGTCCGCCACTCTAGGGGGCCGGGCAGCCCCAACCAGGGCCGCCTTAGGGGTGCGCGGCCACACAGGGCTTGAATTAAAACATCGGGGGTTTTTTTTGTTTATTTTATTTAACATCCTTCATGTTAAATAAAGTTTGTTTAACTTTATTTAACATGGAGGATGTTAAATAAAGTTAAAAAAAAAACAACAAAAAAACCCAGATGTTTTAATTTAAGCCCTGTGCGGCCGCGCACTCCTATGGCCGGCCCTGGTGGGGGCTGCCCAGCCCCCTAGAGTAGCGGACCCGGTCGCAGTTGCTGCTTACTCCGGCAACAAGGTAAGTAGGGTAAGGGAGGGGGTGCAGTGAGAAGGGGCAGAGGGGGGGAGAGGGGTTAGATAGAAAGGGGTAGAGAGAGGGGGTACATATTGAGAAATGGGGAAGGGGGTACATAGTGATAAGGGGGAACATAGTTAGAAGGGGCAGATAAGAAGGGGATGAGGAGAGGGGGTAGTGTGAATGCGTACAAGAATGAATGAATAAATGTGTGGATGAATTGTGTGAATGCGTATGAGAATTAATTAATTAATGTGTGGATGAATTGCTTGAATGATTTGTGAGACTGCATTAATGAATATGTGTTAATGATTTGTGTGAATGAGTGAGTAAGTGTTTGTGTCTATCATGAATGTTTAAGTGATTTGGGGAAATGCAAAGATGGTACATGAAGGGTGGGCTTTAACAATAAATGAATAAATAAAAATGGGCTGCTCAGTCTTAAATGCCCAGGCCCATTTTTTGTCCCAGTCCGGGATTGGCACTGATGTTTTGCTTTCCAACATGCCTATAGGAGTCTGGATTAAGGAGAACAATGGTGAGTTTCAGAGAATTGCAGTGGTAAATTTGCAAAGAGATGTTTGCTTTAACGAGTGCTGTAAAAGTTTACATATGTTATCAGAGCTCTACCCTCCTGTAACTATTGAGGAACTCACAGGCAAGCGCATTAAAAAAAGAATAAGTTGTAATAACAGTGCTCACCTGCCACCTAGTGTCATTTAAAAACTCTGCACATGATGTGTTTGTTTGAAAACATCATGTAATGAGCATGTGTGTGAGCATGGATGTCCAATTGTGTGTGTGTAAACATGAATGTCTGTGTGTGAGCATGGGTGTCTAATTGTATGTGTGTGTTTGAGCATTGATTTTAAATTGTGTGTGTGTGTTTGAGGATGGATGTCTAATTGTGTGTGTGTTTGTGTGAGAGAGAGAGCATGGGAATTAGAGCATGTCTAATTGTGTGTGTGAGCATGGATGTCTGATTTTGTGTGTGAACATGGATGCCTGTGTGTGTGTGTGAGCATGGATGTCTAATTGTGTGTAGGTGTGAGCATGGATGTCAAATTGGGTGTGTGTGTGAGCATGGATGTCCAATTGCGTGTGTGTGTGAACATGGATGTTTGTGTGTGTGAGCATGGATGTCTAATTGTGTGTGTGTGCATGGGTGTCTAATTGTATGTGTGTGTGTTTGAGCATGGGTGTCTAGTTGTGTGTGTGTATAAGAGAGAGAGCATGGATGTCTAATTGTGCGTGTGTGCGCATGGATGTCTAATTGTGTGTGTGAGCATGGAATGTATCAGTGTGTGTGATTTGTTTAAGCGTGTCTGTATATATGCACCAGAGACTATGTTGGAAGGGGGGCAATGATGAGGCAATGATGTTTAGGGGCAATGATGGCACATAACAGTTTACATACGCTACCATTCACATCGTATGGATCAGAAATATAGTGTAGTCATTGTTAATGTAGCAAAAAGCATATTGTAGATGAAAACAGCTGATTATTAATTAAATATCTTCATAGGCGTACAGAGGCCTTTTATCAGCAACCATCACTTCTCTGCTCCAGAGGCATGTTGTGCTAGTTAATCCAAGTTTAAGTTTAAAAGGCTAATTGATCATTAGAAAAACATTTTACATTAATATTACATAGCTAGAGATTTCCTTGTTTCTAGCTAAGTGACAAAAAATAAACGTTATACATGGGTGTCCGAAAGACAGAGGCACAATTTGCAGGTTGCAAACCAAGGTAGTTTTATTTCAAACATGTATTGCAGCTAGGGTTAGTTAATACCCCAGCCCCCATGACTCTCAGCCAGTCTGGTATATTAACCCCTTCAGGACCAAATAACTGAAAAAAACTACTGCCTACTAAGACTAGATTGTCCCTGTATGTATTTTTGGAATTTTGGTAACCTGTTAATTCATCAGAAATTACAGCATAATCATAATTTAAATATTTATTTGATGTTTTGAAAATTAATTTAGACATGGTTGATCTCTCTTTTTATATTATGTGCTACTTTCTTCATGAAACACATCTAACATACTATAATGATATTATTATAATAATAACAGTAAGGTATGAACACATTATACATTATTATCTCTGATACTTCAGTGACATGAACCTACTGTTTTTATGTAAGGTAACATCACTTTTATGACAACTTTCGTAAATTTCAAAATGGCTTATCTGTCTCAGTTATTCCTTAAGCTCTTTGGTATAGCAGTTTTCTTACTGCTTCCTTTACATCTTTATTTCTGAAACTATAGATAACTGGGTTCAACAAAGGAGTAACCATTGTGTAAAAAACAGCCACTGCTCCACTCTTTGAGGATTCTGAGTCAGGACGCATGTAGGTGAAGATACATGGAACATAGAATAATGCAACCAATATGACATGAGAGACGCAAGTGGAGAAGGCCCTTTTCCTCCCACCAGCTGTCCTTATCTTCATTATAGCCCAAACAATATGTACATATGAGATCAGGATTAGGAGGAAGCAGCTTAGTGAAATAGCTGCAATATTGGCTAATATCATGGTTTTGTTAAGTGTTGTATCAGAACATGCCAACTTTAGTACTGGGATAATGTCACAAAAGAAATAGTCAATCTCAGTAGACTCGCAAAATGAGAGGTGAAAAGTTAGTACTGTGTGAGTAATTGAGTGGAGAGAGCCAGTCAACCAACAACCGAAAGCTAAACATGTGGACATTTTCCAATTCATAATAGTGCTGTAATGCAAGGGCTGACATATGGCCACATACCTATCATATGCCATGACAGTATATAAAAAACACTCTGAGCTTGCCAAAAAGTGGAAGAAATACAACTGAGAAACACAGCCAATAAAGCTAATGGCCTTAGTTGATATGAAATTGTCCAGCAGCTTGGGTAATGTGACTGAAGAAAGACAGATATCTAGGAAGGAGAGGTTTGTAAGGAAGAAATACATAGGAGTATGAAGTGAAGGTGTTCTTTTTACTATTACATACAGGAGAACATTCCAGAGAAGAGTGCAGATGTAAATAAGAGAAAAAAGCAGAACAAAGGGAATTGTGAGCTCCTTCACATGAGGAAGTCCACGAAGGAAAAATCTGATTTGTGAAGAATAATTTCCTTTTTCCATTTGTTCATCATATCCTTTAATTCTGTAAAGAAAATTACTTAATGATGGATGAATTGAATATCTCTAGAAATGGAATTTTCCTTTAAAGTCAAACGTATGATGAAATGCGTCTTTTCATTGAATTCTGTTATTCCAAAACGTAAATGAAAATCACAAAAAAAATATATTTTAATTTGTAATGAGCCTGGAAGTGCTTTTTCATTTCTCAGTAAGATACGCAAAATTACTTATTATAAAATGTTCAATAACATTGACATTATTCCATGCATTAATTTAATATGTACCTCAAAATAAAAATATACAGAAAGGCAGCCCACATCCTAAAAAGCATAACAAAATACACATTCAGATTCTCAGGTTGCTGCTTGATTAATGATGACCAAAAAATACACTAAACAAAGCAAGAATTCAGCACATACCCAGCAAATATAAGTAAAAATGCCCCACCATCTAAGGCATAAATATTGGGGATTTTGTCACATTATATGGCCATATATTGCTTTGCCCATTACTACATCAAAGTACCCCAAGATTGGTGGGTCCTATCTAATTTTTCAAGGCTATATTGCTTACCAAGGAGCTGAATCTCTCGACAGAACTCTGAATTAATTTAATATGTGCACAGCATTCTTAAATAGTTTCAAAGAGATTTTATAATAAAAACTAAAAACAAAAGAAACCAATCGAGGTAAATCGTAAGTCAGTGAGCATTTTTAAAATAGCATAGCACACACACCGTGGTTAAACTTTATAGGTGATGAATTGGGTTTATGATATATCTTAGAAGCTTGCATTTCTGCTTGTTCAAATCATTAAGTATCTGAAACATGAAACAAGTTGCTTAAAAAATCAGTGAACTCACCTAAAACAGTCAATAGAATTTTCTTTTTATATCTGCCTTCACTTCTTGTCGCCTGATCAATTAGTTAGGATTTGTATACACACCAGAGCCAATGGGACAATTCCCAAATAACAAATGTCAGTATGGGAATATTTATAATATATTAGCTGCATATTGCTTTAAAGAAACAATGGCATCTCTCAGGCAGAATAGTATACATTCATGTTCAAATTCATTTTCTAATTTAAAGTATTTATTGTCACATACCTGGCCCGGCAGCCGCCGAGAAGAAGGGGGAGACCTTCCACCGTGCCGCGGCAACCGCAGCCACCACGGAGAAGAGGGAGACCCCCCACCGTACCGCAGCAGCTGCAACCGCCGCGGAAAAGAGGGAGACCTCCCGCCACTACACGGCAGCCGCCGCGGAAGAGGGGGAGACCTCCCGCCTTGCCGCAGGAGCCGCAACCGCCGCGGAGAGGAGGGAGACCTCCCGCCTCTCCGAGACAGCCTCAGCCGCCGCGAGGGAGGGGAAGACCTCGCGGCTCCACGCGTCGGTCGTCCTGTGTTGGAGCCAGGTCCGGTCCTGCTGCGTGCACGCGGTCCGCTGCACGCCACCTAGTGGCGCCAGCCGGTACTACGGCTCCTTTTAGAGTTTTACGTTCTGCCAATCCCAAGATGGCCGCGAACCGGAAGTGACGTAACGGCACTTTGAATTTTTGGCGGGAATTCTGTAATTGATACCTGGACTTCCTCTGCCTATTTAAGAGCCTCAGAAACACTCAGCCTTGCCTTCTGATGGTTGTACCTATCTTGTATAGTGTCATCCCAGTACGCGTTCCTGTTATTGATTCCTGGCATCTGACTCCGGCTTACATTACGACTATCCTGACTTCTGGCTTCCTGACCTCGGCTTACCCTGCAACGATCCTGACTTCTGGCTTCCTGACCTCGGCTTACCCTGCAACGATCCTGACTTCTGGCTTCCTGACCCTGGCTTGCTCATTGGCTATTCTATACTGGACTCTGGTGTTCTGTCTTTGGGACTTGCACACGCTGTTCTACCTGATTACAGGTTCTACCTTACGCTGTGCGTGACAGAATCAGAAGGCCACCATGAGACCTGCATCGGTAGGACAGCAGAGCTCCACGGAGGATCGTTTGGATGGGATGGATCACCGTCTGGATCAGTTTGCCCAAGCTCTCCAGACGTTATTGCAACGCACCGACCCAGCGCTACAAGGTCCTCCGTCAATTGCGGTCCACCCACCTCCGCCTGCAACTGTTCATTCTGTACCTGCTCATCTACCTCCTCCTCAACGTTACGGTGGTGAGCCTGCAGCATGCCGAGGATTCCTGAATCAATGTGAGATTCATTTTGAACTTTCGCCTTACGCCTTTCCTACTGAACGGGCTAAGGTGGGCTATGTGATTTCCTTGCTCACCGACAAGGCTCTGGCATGGGCCTCTCCACTATGGGAGAGAAATGCTCCTCCAGTTCGGTCCTACTCGGAGTTTGTCTCGACACTGCGCTCAGTATTTGACGTTCCTGGGAGGAGGAGTACGGCATCCGCATCACTGTTCTCCATCCGTCAAGGTTCTCGTTCTCTCCAGGAGTATTCCATTGAATGCCGTACCCTGATGGCAGAGGTCGACTGGACTAACGAGGCACTAGTCGCTGCATTCCTTAATGGACTATCCGAATCCCTGAAGGATGAGATTGCGGCTAGAGACCTTCCTACGGACCTGGACGCGGTGATTCAGTACGTCTCCCAGGTGGATTTGCGTCTTCGCGAAAGACAAACTCAACGAGAAAGACTAAGACGACAGGAGAGGGGAGCGAGGGACACCGTGCGTCAATTTTTTCAAGTTCCGTCCCCATCCACTATGCCTGACTCCGCGGAGGAACCCATGCAGCTGGGGGCAGCTAGACTCACCGAAAAGGAGAAGAGCAGGAGAAGAAGGGAGGGGCTATGCCTGTATTGTGGCCTTTCGGGGCATTTCCTGAAGAACTGTTCAAAGAGGCCGGGAAACGCTCGCACCTAGGTAGGCTGAGGGGACCTACTGTAGGTGTGATTCGACCATCCCCTGAGACCAAAATCACCCGTATGACTGTTCCAGTTCGAATAGTCTGGGCTAGGGGCTCCGTGGATACCGTGGCTTTCCTGGATTCCGGCGCCGCCGGCAACTTTATTGACTCTGAATTTTGTAAACGGTTCCTGGTTCCCACCCTTCCCTTACCCAACCCGTTATCTGTGGAGGCTATCGACGGGAGACCGCTCCTTCAGGAGCACATCACTCTTCACACATCACCTCTTACCCTCTTGGTGGGAGTGGTTCACAGCGAATCAGTACAGTTATTGGTCATCAGCTCTCCCTCTGTGCCGATCATTTTGGGGTATCCATGGTTGCGCAATCACAACCCTACGATTGATTGGTTTACGAACCAGATTACGGCTTGGAGTAGCACTTGTATGGACCACTGCCTCTCACCTGTAAAGACTGTTCCTGTGACACTAAGCTCCATTGAAACCTCAATGTTGCCAGATCAGTATCGTTGTTTTGCGGATGTGTTCAACAAGAAGGAGGCGGAGAAATTACCCCCACACCGACCATATGACTGTCCCATTGACCTGCTCCCTGGTACCATGCCACCCAGGGGTCGGACCTATCCACTTTCGGTCCCAGAGACTAAAGCCATGGAGGAGTATATTGAGGAGAATCTTCGTCGGGGATTTATTCGCCGCTCCACGTCACCCGCTGGAGCAGGGTTTTTCTTTGTTAAAAAGAAGGATGGGGGACTTCGTCCTTGCATTGATTACAGAGGATTAAACAGAATCACCAGACGCAACACGTACCCCATTCCGTTAATTTCCGAGCTCTTTGACAGACTGCGCGGAGCTACAATCTATACTAAGCTGGATCTGCGGGGTGCTTATAACCTTGTTCGAATTCGCGAGGACGATGAATGGAAGACGGCATTTAACACACGTTCGGGACATTACGAGTATACGGTTATGCCGTTCGGGCTATGCAATGCTCCAGCTGTCTTCCAGGAGTTCATTAACGATTGCCTCAGGGATTTTCTGCAACAGTTCGTCGTAGTCTATCTCGATGACATCTTGATTTACTCCTCAGACCTCTCCACCCATCGCACACAGGTCGCTCAAGTATTAGACCGTTTACGGCAACACGGGCTCTACGCCAAGCTGGAGAAGTGCGAGTTCGAGGTTCGCAAGGTGCTATTCTTAGGATACGTAATTCCCCCGGAGGGGTTTGAGATGGACCCTGCTAAAGTACGTGCTATCAGGGATTGGCCGCAACCTGTGGGTCTGAAACCACTACAACGTTTTTTGGGGTTTGCTAACTACTACAGACGTTTTATCAGAGACTATTCTAAGATCGCGGCGCCCCTAACGGCTCTCACTAAGAAGGGGGCCGACACGATGGTATGGCCGCTGGCTGCTGTTTCCGCGTTCAATCAGTTGAGGGAGAGGTTTACCACAGCTCCGGTGCTCCGACATCCGGATCCCCGACTACCTTTCGTCCTGGAGGTAGATGCATCAGAGACTGGGGTAGGGGCTATTCTCTCTCAACGAGCCTCTTACAGTGGGCCACTACACCCGTGTGGTTACTTTTCTAGAAGATTTTCTCCTGCGGAGAGAAACTATGATATCGGCAACAAGGAACTTTTGGCTGTCATTTTGGCCTTAGAGGAATGGCGACATCTTCTGGAGGGTGTACAGGTTCCAACCTTGATCCTGACGGACCATAAGAACTTACAATATATAGAGTCCGCGAAATGTCTGAACCCTCGACAGGCCAGGTGGTCTCTGTTCCTGTCCCGGTTTCCCTTCATTTTGACCTACCGTCCGGGCTCCAAGAATGCCAAAGCCGACGCTCTCTCGCGGATGCACACCTGTCCTGATGAGGAGAATCATGAACCCGAGAATATCGTACCAGCAACCAAGGTCTTAGCTGCCACCCACCTTACCTGTCTTACTCCTCTCATGGATCATATTGCCAGATTGCAGTCACAAGCTCCGGGATCTCTACCTACGGGCAAGCTGTTCGTGCCGGTTCGTTTCAGGTCTCGAGTTCTCCGTTTATCCCATGGCTCCAGAACGGCAGGACACCCGGGGGTTGCACGCACAAGGGATCTCGTTTCCAGAACTTTTTGGTGGCCAGGTTGGGCCAAAGACGTTGTTTCGTTTGTCCGATCCTGTACCAAGTGCGCAGCTAACAAGTCCTCCAGGAGAGCGCCCGCCGGGATGCTCCACCCTCTGCCACTCCCCTCAGCACCATGGACACACATTGCAATGGATTTCATTGTCGACTTACCGAACTCCAGAGGGCATACAGTCATACTCATGGTGGTGGATCGTTTTTCCAAGATGGCTCACATGATTCCATTGAAGAAATTACCTTCTGCTGCTACATTGGCTGATGTCTTTATACGCGAGATCGTCCGGCTCCATGGACTACCTACCGAGATTGTTTCCGACCGAGGCTCACAGTTCATAGCACGCTTCTGGCGTGAATTCACCAAAGCCTTGGGCATTACTCTGGCCTTCTCGTCCGCGTATCATCCCCAATCTAACGGGGCAGCTGAAGGGGCTAACCAGCATCTGGAGCAGTATCTACGCCTGTTCATTAACAATCACCAGGACAACTGGGTGGATCTACTACCCTTTGCTGAATTTGCCCGTAACAATTCCGTACAAGAATCTACAGGGGTATCCTCGTTCTACTGCCTATACGGTTTACATCCTCAGCCTTTCCCTGGGGCATTTCCCGTCTCTACGGTTCCGGCCTTACAAGAAAGGCTGGTTGCCATCCGGGCTACTTGGTCGTCTGTACAGGAGACACTACGACTCGCGGGCAGGCGACAAGAACGTCAAGCAAATAAGAGACGTTCTCACGCCCCTGCTTATTTGCCTGGAGAGAGGGTTTGGTTATCTACCAGATATCTCAAGCTAAGGGTACCATCCATGAAGTTGGCTCCACGTTTCATTGGTCCCTTTCCTGTAATTCGCCGGGTCAATCCGGTAGCGTATGAACTTTTGTTACCTCGAACCCTTCGGATTCCTCGAGTTTTCCACGTCTCCCTTCTGAAACCTCTGGTATGCAATCGCTTTACTACCATAAGACCACCACCGGCGGGCACCTCTGCAACAGATTCCCTTCGGCGTTGTCCTCAGATGATTCTGGCTACTCGCAGGCAGCAGGGGAGTGTGCAGTATTTGATTCACTGGAGAGGTCTTGGTCCAGAGAGTCGTTCCTGGGTACCCGCGGCTCGTCTCAACGCTCCTCGTCTGGTACGGGTCTTCCTCGCCAGGAGACGGGTTGGCCTTGCCAAGGGTCGTCCGGTGGCCGCCCCTTCGAGGGGGGGTACTGTCACATACCTGGCCCGGCAGCCGCCGAGAAGAAGGGGGAGACCTTCCACCGTGCCGCGGCAACCGCAGCCACCACGGAGAAGAGGGAGACCCCCCACCGTACCGCAGCAGCTGCAACCGCCGCGGAAAAGAGGGAGACCTCCCGCCTCTACACGGCAGCCACCGCGGAAGAGGGGGAGACCTCCCGCCTTGCCGCAGGAGCCGCAACCGCCGCGGAGAGGAGGGAGACCTCCCGCCTCTCCGAGACAGCCTCAGCCGCCGCGAGGGAGGGGAAGACCTTGCGGCTCCACGCGTCGGTCGTCCTGTGTTGGAGCCAGGTCCGGTCCTGCTGCGTGCACGCGGTCCAGCCGGTACTACGGCTCCTTTTAGAGTTTTACGTTCTGCCAATCCCAAGATGGCCGCGAACCGGAAGTGACGTAACGGCACTTTGAATTTTTGGCGGGAATTCTGTAATTGATACCTGGACTTCCTCTGCCTATTTAAGAGCCTCAGAAACACTCAGCCTTGCCTTCTGATGGTTGTACCTATCTTGTATAGTGTCATCCCAGTACGCGTTCCTGTTATTGATTCCTGGCATCTGACTCCGGCTTACATTACGACTATCCTGACTTCTGGCTTCCTGACCTCGGCTTACCCTGCAACGATCCTGACTTCTGGCTTCCTGACCTCGGCTTACCCTGCAACGATCCTGACTTCTGGCTTCCTGACCCTGGCTTGCTCATTGGCTATTCTATACTGGACTCTGGTGTTCTGTCTTTGGGACTTGCACACGCTGTTCTACCTGATTACAGGTTCTACCTTACGCTGTGCGTGACATTTATACAGTATTTTATTAGTACACTTGTGCATTTGTATTTGTGAAAACATGAAAATGAACATGAATGTTGCATTTTGTTGTTCAAACCGAATATCGAATAAACGAGTATGGCGGCGATAAACGTACAGATAAACGTAAAGCAACATTTTATTTAATGTAAATAGCTATTTAAGCCTAGGTTATAGTAGGGACAAACATAAGTTACTCACATGGAGATGAATTAAATGTATGAGGTTTATATGTCCTTGTATTTCATTTCATAAAATAATTACAGATTATAACAAATATGTAATTAACAAACATGAGCCCATTAATATGTTTATAAAAATATGTATATGAAAAATTTCAAAATTATTAAACCATGTAATTCTGTTTTTTTCATACCTTAAGATATGTTATACATTCTTTATTACAGATCCAAAGCGCAGCTGCCCAGAGTCCAAGCATCCTCTGAGGCCCATTTACAACTGTTCTTTTCACACCGGCTGACTTTCAATGCCTTGGCAGACCCTTGTAATTAGAGACAGGGTAACTATATACATCCTGTACAAATACACAAATACTTACATGCATGTAGGCTGGCATCTAGCTCTGGAACATCAGTGTTTAGTTAATTTTGGTCAAACTATCTTCTTAGAACAAGTTAAAATGTATTGCCTATCAAAGTGAGTTAAAAATATGTGCAGAAGCGTGCCCAAGGCCCCATTAAAATTAAACATAGCCCTACACACATATAAATCCCATCAAAGTACTAGCATCTTTGTATGGTTAAGTCTAACACGTTCATGTTCTTACTTGTGACTTTTATGCTTGAAATTATGCAATGCTCTTCACTCTTGTTTGTATTTCACAACATTGTACTACAAAGTGTAACTATTCAGTGCAAAAACCCAACAACAGATATTTGGTTACATTATAAAGAGATAAAAAAGCAACTTAAAATGTCACACCTTCAGTATGGAATTGTGAAGTCAGTGTACAACAATTACATATGTAGGTATGCTTTAAAATATAAAATGATGTATCTGACCTGAAAATACCTTGTGTCAGCAAACTAGTTCAGATCCCGAAATAAAATAACACAAATATACACTCAAAAACAAATGCAATTTTATTATATCAAAGAAAAGAAATAAGCATTGACTTTGGTTAGGATTACTTGAAAAAGGCAGGGAAAGCTCATGTCAGCTTCAGCCGATGCCCATGGATGCATACAATAACTGGACATGACGTAGTCTCCGCAGACACAGTTGGCACACTTCTCTGCATCTGATTATTGTTCAAGCTGAAGGCCATCCATATACTCTGCTGGAGAGTACCTGGAGAAACCCAAATGGACAGCAGCTTGCTGTCTGTCAACATACTTATTACATTCCAGATCTATGGATGTCCAGAAGTATACACTCACCTTGGGAATAGCCAGGACTTCCCAGTACTCTCTCCCACCTTTCAAAACATTTCTGAAACTTGGTAAACATAATTGGTAATTAGGCTATTTCCGGGGCCCAAGTCTGGTACCAAATATAACTTGACTGACAAAACCATGCGTCAGCAAACTAGTTTATATCTCAAAATAACATAACACCAACACACACTCTTAAAGAACAAATGCAATTTTAATATATAAAAAACAAGAAAAAAGCATTAACTTAGCTTCAGATTACTTGAGCAATGCAGGAAAGCTCATATCAGCCTGATTTCAGATTGTAATACGCATACTGTATAATGCATTGTATAATTGTTTGCGCTAAATAATAATACAAATTAAAGTATATATAGCCTGGAATAAGAAAACTTCATTCTAATGTATTTCTGTACAAGGCTCTTGAAATCATTGCCCTTTAATGATCACTACATAGTTAAGCCCAGCAACACACCAAAAATGTCACTTTTAATAATTTTCAAGGCCTTCTTGACATCCTTGTTTCTTAAAGAATAAATCATAGGATTCAACATTGGAGTCATTAGAGTGTAGAAAACAGCAATTGTCTCTTCTACAATATAGTCCATAGAATTGGGACTTAGATAAATAAACACAGGCGGTCCATAAAAGAAAATTACAGAAGTCAAGTGTGATGCACAGGTTGAAAAGGTTTTCCGTCTTCCTTCAGAACTGCTAATTTTGAGGATGGTTCTTACAATGTGAGCATATGATATTAGAATCATAATGAAGCAGATCAAGGCAACTGCTCCAATGTTGGTAATTATTATGGCTTTATTTACTGTAGTGTCTGAACATGCAAGTTTTAAAAGTGGAATAACATCACAGAAGAAATAGTCAATTTTATTTGGCCCACAGAAAGGTAGTCGGAATGTTAATGTTGTATGGATCATTGAGTGAATCGAACCTGCCAACCAGATCCCAGTTGTAAATTGTGTACAAAGCTTCATGCTCATAAACTTAGAGTAGTGTAAGGGGTGACAGATGGCCAGATATCGGTCATAGGCCATGATTGTGTACAGAAAGCACTCAGTACTTCCAAAAAAATGGAAGAAGTAAAACTGGGCAATACAACCATTGAAGGAAATAATGTTAGTTTCTTTGACAAAGTTGGTCAGCATTTTGGGTAAGGTAACTGTAGACAACCAGATGTCCAGAAATGAAAGGTTCAAAAGGAAGATGTACATGGGTATGTGGAGGTTTGGATCCCCTCTCACAGCCAGTATTAAGGTAATGTTACCTAGCAGGGTGAGAATATAAATACAGAGGAACAAGACGAAAAATGGAATTTTCATCACCTCAGTGTGTGGAAGACCCAGCAAGACAAATTCATTGACAGCTGAATAATTTTTTCTATCCATAATAGAATGTTGCTATAGGAAAAAAAACAGGCAACTTTGGTTTCAGGGAAAAGAAAATTGTTGCAATAATATATACTCAAAAAGTAAAGCTGAAGATATAAAGTATAAAGTCATCTTTATATGGTGAATATTCGTAAACAATTTTCAAATTACATATACCCACATTTCTTTTATGACCTTACATTTAAAATGTCAATAATAATTAATAATAATGGTCCAAATAAAACTATATTGGCACTATGCAGAGGAAGTGCCAAACCAAGTTATATAATATTACTGTGTTCCAACTTTTAGTTGTATTCTCCAAATAAGCCATGTTTTAGTTACATGTTCATATCAAATAATTACTAATTCAGTTCATCATTAAAAGTCAGTGTGTTAGAAATATTCAAAAGCGTGATTAAGAAGCACAATACAAACGTTTTGAAGTCATGTCACTATGCATTATACAGGTCAAGCTGCATGCTTCTTTAAGGAGAAGCTCATTGGGTTTTGACTTTTCTAATGGACATTTTACTAGCTTTGGTTTTGTAGGTAAATAATTGAAATACCACCTAAACTTATGACAAAAAGTGTGACGCGTTAATGAACATAATCTTTAAGTACAAATGGTTATCTACTGCACTCCTTGCTAATCTTACTGCACCACCTATGCCATCTAAATTAGTTATACTACTGATCATACGCAACCATCTTCTATAATTCCCACACGTCTTCTTATACATTTGCAAAAACTGTAACTATTTAGTTGTACACTACTACTAACTAGGTCATTAAATGATAGCCATCTATGAAGTACTACTGAATCCATTATATACGCTCATCTGCGATATTGTGCATCACTGATATCTATTGGACATCACCAAGAAAGCTCTACCACCAATGAAACATACTTTACCATTAATGTTATTCCATCTGTCATACTTAACCAGATATACAACACTGGGTACAAAACTTACTCTGTTCTCTGCAGATATTATCAACCATGTAGCATGAACACTATGATTCATTCTGTTTTCCCAAAAGTTCATCCATCATTCCTTCCTATTTCATGCCATCTTCATTGGTTAAAGCGAATTTACTGAAAATGTTTATAAATACTGTTTGCAATGCACAATCTTCTCTGTTTCACCTCTTTCAAACCAGGCATCACCGAAACCTCCTATAAATTCCAACCAAAATAAATTATACTAAATGTTACCTCTACCCAACTAATTAGCATAATCTACAAAACAGCTTTTCCTAAAAAAACAAATGCCCTCTTAAAAAACAAACAGGGTGCGTGAATGAATACTATCAATAAGAATAGCATCCTTCTTCCTAGTTAACTAGTCAGGGCATACTACTGAATCAGTCTATGACTGTGTATTTATATGGCTGGGATTCCTTGGGGAGAAAATTCCCATAGCTATTAATAGGACATTCTTCGATTTAGCTTTAATGATTGCATATTGTATACTAATAGCACGCATCCCTGAAATACACTGTGAGAATGAAATAAGGAGGTAAAGATATACGGTTCATTTAAATTTATAGTGTAAATTAAGTTGGAATAATTTATGCATAAACCTTTACATTTAGGTCCAGATATTCACATGCAAGTATTCTTTCAGTTCATATTTCTAATGATTTAGTCTTTCTGGTCTCACTTGATGTGTTTACAAACACATCATAAGTGAGTAGATCTTTTAACATAATGTTCATTGTGATTTTTGAGAGAACATTAGGACAACTAATACTAGAAAAACAGTCATATTATATAATGCAATAATTAATTAACCAAATCGTAAAGACTTATGTGTGTGGATACAGAGTAGTGTAAAGATAGTGAAGAAATGTATCGTGCTTCACTATATGGAAGTTTGATGGATGAATCTGGGAGAATGTCAGGAGAACGCTACCCACAGAAATGCATAGTGTCTACTGTAAAGTTTGGTGCAGGAGGGATGATGGTTTAAGGCTGTTTTTCAGGGTTTGTTTTATGCCTCTTAATTTTAGTGAAGGGTAATGTTATAACAAATACAAAAGACACTTTAGACAATTGTATTCTTACAACTTTGTTTAAGGAAGGCCCTTTCCTGTCCCAACCTGACTGTACCCATGTGCACAAAGCAAGGTCCATAAGACATGGTTTGAGAATTTTGGTGTGTAGGAACTTGAGTGGCTTGCACATAACCCAGACCTAAAACCCACTGAACCCTTTAATATAAATTGGAATGCTGGTTGCCAGGCCTTTTTGTCCAAAGGGCCCCAAATTCCAACAGACACACTCCACAATCTTGTGGAACATCATTTTAGAAGAGCAGAGGCTGAATACTGCTGAACCTCAAAGTGTGCGAAATCTGTAAAAATTTGACTTTAAAGTGAATTAAAGGTGAGGGAGATTTTGCTCATTTAGAGGCTGAATCATAAGCAACCAGGCCAGGATTACGGATAGACGACTTGCCCTCTGCACATATAGGTCCTTGCATTTTAAGCAATAGTTACTTTAACTTCATTGGTAGATCTAGCCAGCAAAATAATAGCTGTCACAATCAATCATGTAGTCAACTTCTTGGAGCTGTATCTATTTTTATGCTTCCATGTTAATATAATAATAATAATTATTATTCTTCTTCTATTATTATTGTTTCCTTTAACATGTTTTTTGACTATTTGATTTCAAAACTCTGGTAGTAGACCACCTCCACTATTGTTACACATACGTATATTTTCTGTTAGTTTATCTTCTGGAACAAAGTGCATGTATTGAATAATTTATGTCCTAGTCTGATGGATAGTGATGGGAACAAGGTCATGCAGTGTGTACAACTGTTTCTTCATCCTAGTACAACAAATCTACCCTGCTAATTAATCTCCTGACTGATGTGGAAGAACATATGGAAAAATAGGTAGCTAGCTATTGTAAACATTGTATTTATCCACTCCGGAAAAAATCCCAGGTGGACCCAATTAAGTCTTTCTAATGTTTGAATGTTTTGTTTTTCTTTTTTTCTATTGTCCTTTACTAACAGGCCTCTTGGGCTTTTGTAGATTTCTAAGCGTTTTCATAACTGATGTAACTGGTTCACCTCTAAATTGTATTTTAGGTATGTATTATGTGAAGCCTAAATTATTTTACTGTCATTTAGAAGTAAAGAGTTGTCTGTGTAATATGGGCCCTTGCTCAACTTGTTGACTATAGTTCATAGAATCAAACATATAATCCCTTGTCCTTTGGTATCATGGGAATTCCTTCGGGTAGCCTTGTTAGAAGAGTACTAGATTAAAGACTATTAACTCACATAGGAATTAATGTTACTATATAAATACTGAAAAACAAAACCAAACAAGAAGACAGTTTAAAGTGAATTATTTGCAAGGTTAGTTAAAGCCAGGCAGTAGTTTATTCAGTCAGTTTAGGATAGTGAGCTTCATACACCCAAGTGTAAAAATGGCACTGAATGGCACTTTACAAATTGCAAATGTAAAACTCCATACATATGTATATATAAAAGACAAAAAAAGAAAACACAATATAGTGTAATATAGTTAACAAAAAATAATTTCAATAAATGTGGGCAATGGCAACTCACTCTTTGTTGAGCAGTCTACTGCTCATATGGTTTGTTTGGAAATGAGACCCTTAGGGTAGATGTGCTCCTGGATCCAATTCCTCTAGATCAGGCATGTCCAAAGTCCGGCCCGAGGGCCAATTGCGGCCCATGTTCCAGACTGATAAGGCCCCCCAGATAAATTGCCCAAATATAGATGTTTTTTTTATATTAAAGGCAGAGTGATTTAACACCTGTTTAGATTTGTCACCCAAGTCACAAAATGAAAAGTATGCCGTTTTCAATAAACTTTGCATAAAATAGTTAATTTGCATTTAATTTTAATGGTTCAAAGAATGTCAGGCAAAATGGTCGGCCCTCGCACATATTCACTTCGTCAAATCTGGCACTCCTCGAAAAAAGTTTGGACATGCCTGCTCTAGATGGATGTGTATTCAATGGAGGCAGAGAAGGGTTAATAAATAACAGATATATTTATTTTTTAAAATATATATTAAAAAATAGTTTCCTTAAATGCGAAAGTTCTCTCATAGAGCTCTAGATAATAGAGTACCTAGGGGGGGGCATGGGGGGTGGTCCTCCCCGGGTGGCATGACCGCCTCTACAGGAGAAGGCTCGGTTGGGGAGATCAAAGATGTTGCTGTGCATCTGGATTTGATGTCATATCCCGGTGCAGAAAACTAAAGCTCCACCCACCGTCTTCTGCACTCACTGCACCAAGAGGACGCAGAAGAAGAAGAGCCAAGAGGAAGAACGAAGAGGAGGATGTTTTTCATATTGATGACCAGCCCAGATAAAATGCTGCCATGCAGTATGTGAGATGTATAGACTCATGGAAGGGAACCAATTCCAACTCAAATTCAGCATTTAAACCTTTGGGAGTAAGTGTTTGCTCTTCCTTTCATGGATCCAATTCCTCAAGATGGATGTGTATTCAATGGAGGCAGAGAAAGGTTATAAATAACAGATATATTTATTTATTTTTTTAAATATATATGAAAAAGAAAATAAAAAAAAAATATCCTTAAATTTAAGTAGATTTAAGTAGATTTGCATATTAGAAAAGAAATAAAAATAAAATAAACAATCAAATAATAAAAAAGACTTGAAAAGTCTCTCAAAGTCCACTCTGCTCCGCCTTATACAATGTCCCTCTGACTGGACTTTTTCAAGTATCACTCGTCACTGTGGTTTTGTGTAGATTTAATTCAATATCCATTCTCCATAACTCCCGCTACAGCTACTTCTGCATTGCGGTGATGTAATTATCTGGCAGTACATGTTCTCCTGCTTTTAAATCCCGCCTCCATGCGATATTGACATTGCAATGAATGTTCACTGCATACATACAGTGTTAACCCTTGCTTTACCTGACAGCTTTAATACTCCTTAATAATAAACCACAGGCAATATGTTGATAAATGGGAAACATTTTTAGCTATTCATAAGGACAAAAAATTTAAATAAAATATATATATATATATATATTAAAAAAAATATGAATGGCATACAAACCTTCTCCACCTTTACAAAAAATTATGGAACTCAAATCCAGCATTTTCAATATTACTTGTTTGTTTTCAGACAGTTTAAAACAGAGGTACTGCGATGAGAACCAGATTCGTCCCCAGTTATGCAAATATCTTCATGGCAGAGTGGAAGAATATGTTTATCTGGTCATCACATAGTTGGAGGAAGAATCTGGTTACCTAGCAAAGGTATACTGATGATTTATTTTTTATATGGAAGGGGGAACGTCTAACAGAATTTTTGAGTAATTTACTTCAGAATCAACAGGGGATAGTATTATATACAGACTTCAGTGACAAAAAGGTTCTTTTTAACAATTCTTTTTTTCAGATCCCCAGAGAGTTCATTGCAATAAGGTGCCATGTTGAACTTCCAGTGACCAGTATGAGAGAGTGTGTGAGCAATAACACCAGATTTAACACACCTGCTCCCCATTCACACCTGAGACCTTGTAACACTAATGAGTCAGATGACACCGGGGAGGGGAAATGGCTAATTGGGCCCAATTTGGGCATTTCCACTTAGGGGTGTACTCACTTTTGTTGCCAAGGTTTAGACAGTAATGGCTGTGTGTTGAGTTATTTTGAGGGGACAGCAAATTTACACTGTTATACAAACGGTACACTCACTACTTTACATTGTAGCAGAGTGTAATTTCTTCGGTGTTGTCAGATGAAAAGATATAATAAAATATTTATAAAAATGTGAGGGGTGTACTCACTTTAGTGAGATACTGTATATAAAAGATAAAATAATCAAAATGAAAACATTCTTCAAAAAAGTAGATGTCAATAATTTTATCAGTAAGGATAGTGGCCATCATTTGCTTTGCTTAAATGGAGTCCCAAAAAGTCAGGCTGTGAGGATTATGAGACATTGCTCTGATAAAAAGATTTGTGAGGAACAACTACAAATATTAAAAGAAAGGTTATGTAAAAAAAATATTCAGAACAAGAAATTGTAGTAGCAATAGAACAGTAAAACAGGTAGATAGAAAAGAACTGTCTATCTACCTCGCATGTAAATCCACAAAAAGGGAAGTAAAAAGATAGAAACATTTACATTTACATGCACTGGAAAAAAGTATAAAATAAAAGATATGTTAGCGTGTAATGTTACACATGTGATATATTTATTAGAATGTGCATGTGGTTTACAGTATGTGGGAAGGACCACAAGAAAGCTCAAAACTAGAATATGGGAACATTGAAATAACATTAAAAACATAGTGTACCAAAACACATGCCATGAAACCTTACTTTCTGTGAAATAGCTAAAGGAAAAAAATATTGTTGAGAAGGAGATATGATAAAAGAATTGGTGAAACTTGAGATGAAGTGGATCTTCAATTTACAAACACTCACTCCTTAAGGTTTAAATGCTGAATTTGAGTTATATAATTTCTTGTAAAGGTGGGGGAGGTTTGCCTGCTAGAGAGCAGAGTGGACTTTGAGAGACTTTTTAAGTCTTTTTTATTGTTTTTGTTTATTTATTTTATTTTTTTTCTAAAAATCTACAGCTCAATGAGAGCACTTTCGCATTTAAGGAAATAAATACCGTATTGGCTCGGATATAGGCCGCCGCCGTATATAGGCCGCACCCTAAAAGTTTGGTGCTTTTTTAAAGAAAAAGTTTTTTTCTTTAAAAAAGCACCAAAAAAACATGCTGCCGCTCTGTCCCCCCCTGAGATATGCTACCACTGCCCCCCCCGAGATATGCTGCCACTGTCCTCCCTCCCCGAGATATGCTACCACTGTGGGGGGGGGCAGAGCTCAAACGCATCGTGCGGACGCCCCAGTCGGCTCCATTGTAGGGCCGGCCCTGAAAGTGTTGCCATTGCACACATTTAATTGAAATTATTTTTTTTGTTAACTATATTACACTATATTGTGTTTTCTATTTTTGTCATTTATATATCCATATGTGTGGAGTTACGTTTGTAAGGTGCCATTTTTTCATTTTTAACGCTTGGATGTATGAAGCGCACTATCATGAACTGATTTAATATATGTTCTTACATTTCTGGTTGAGACGACTAGAGGTGCAGCTGGTATAGTGAAAGGTGCAGTGCACACAACACTGTTTTATTATAGCAGTTTATTCAGGATTCAACACTTTTCTAATTTATACACTATTCAACAACTAGCATTTGTATATATTTCTTCAGTCTATTCACTAGCTGAGTGGTCATTTTAACCTATGTACTCATTAACTACTTTTTATAATGCCATAGTTGCTCAGAAGCTTTCACCATCTGCACTCAAGCTGCATTTAAGGTTAGTGATTGTCATACTGCACATCCCCTCTGGTCCCCCTTGACATCAGGGGCATCCCTGCCTGTCGTACAGCCCCCCTCTATCTGCGGCACCTTCGGTCCTGCCTACCAATCCAAATCTGCAGATGCGATCCTTGCCACGCACAAGATGGCGGGCACAACCTCACCAATCCCACAACAGCAGGCGCAACCACCTAAAGTGCTCTTACACAGATAAGGATAAGATAAAAAAGGCTAATATCCAATCATAGTCCTCCCATTCTTCCTCCCTGGGAAAAAAGAAGCTGGCTCTGCAGTTGATTAACCCCTTTGTGACCAATGACATTTTAGGTACATCATTAGAAAGTGTTTCAGTAGGACCAGTAATGTACCATGGGTTACAAAATATACACTCTGTGATTGCTAGGGCAATGCTGCTGCTGTCTGCCAGGATATCCACAAAACTGGGAGATTCCATCCCAGCTGCCATAGGCAGTTTTAAGCACTACGTTTATTCGGACAGCTAACCTTCCCCTGCTGCCCGATTGCTCTGTGAGTCTGTGCAGTAATCTCTGCATTTTAGGAGTTAATACTCGTGGGGACTAAATCACAATGGTATTAATTCTGACAGGAAATTGCGATTTAGTTTTAGTCATAGTCTTTTGACTAAAATGGCATTTTAGTTTTAGTAGTATTTTAGTCATCTGAATTGTTTTAGTTTTACTCTAGTTTTAGTCAACTAAATATCCAGTAGTTTTAGTAGACTAAATCCAAATGTCCAGGCTCAGCCACACGGACACCCACAAAACATACACACCAGGCAGGCTCAGCCACACCGCCACCTAAACACATACACATCAGGTATCTGGATCCGTCTGTGCTTTGCCTACTACACTCAGTACCAAACTTTACATGCCTACACCTGAGCTTCCTCATTCTTGGGATTATCTAAGTCTCTACCCTACTCTTCTCCCTCACATGAGGGCGGTAACAGTTAAGCTACCCCCCCAAAAACTAAAAAGTGTAAACAACATGTCATGTATGCTGTACATGACCTGTGGCATGCTATTCAATTCAATAATTGGTTACACTGTCGGATTTAAGAGTACATGTAGCAAGGAGTAGATACACTTTTACACAGATTGATACCTAAGCATAGAAAGGTGTGTTCATAATTTACCAACTGGCTGTACATGTAGTGCCAATGATGAGAAGGGAGATGTTTATAGGCTTGTCCAATCAGCAATGAAAGCGGACTATTTACAGTGAAGGAAAAAATTATTTGATCCCCTATAATTGTAATGGTAGGTTTATTTGAACAATGAGAGACAGAATAACAACAAAGAAATCAAGAATAACGCATTTCAACATTAAAGGCTTTTTTCTTTTCTTTTTTTTGTATAAAATGAATCATAAGAAACAGAATTTGACGCCACATGAAAACCATTTGGCCCATTTGATCTTTTTCAATTCTTATAACTAAGTTTCGAAGAGTTAATTTAAAGTGTTTTAAAATCAGTCATACATTTAATTTATTCAATTCAATTTATAATATAATTATAATTAATCAGATTGTTATAGAATATAACAACTATTTAGATGTATGTGGATATATAATCTATATGTATAGGGAATTTTGTTGATCATATATTGGATTCAGAAATTGTGAAAATGTGTACATGTAAGGCGTTTTCCGTTCATTGAAGGGGCACTGATGTATATGAAGAACGGGCCCTGCAATGGGCATATTCAAATAAGGACAAGTGGGAGAAGTTGGAAGCCAACAATTCCAATCATCACAGACACGAACAAATGGCTTCACAACAGATTCCTTTTTTTCACACATTGTGACACAAACTGACTCAGATGACTCAGAGATTATATATTTAGTAAACTGAGATTGTTGCTTTTATTTGATACTATTAAGTTCTATTTGTAACCATTCACCCTCTCTCTATTTTTTCAATATACCTGCTTGCGCGTCTCTACAACGTTATCCGGGAATGGATTTATAAGGGAAGCAATTCTTTATAAGGCAAGAGTCTGTCTATTTCTTTTGCATTTTACCTTCATACACATCTAATCAGCGCTACATTTCTCTTTCTTTTTTTTTTGCATACAGGGTCGAAGATTATCCCCTAAAGTACTGGATAGCAACAGTTCCCTCATCTAATGTTCTAAAGAGAAAGTACCCAATTTATAGAAGTTGTTTATTTTCACTTGGTACTCAAAACCTTTGTAGGCTATTGGCCTCTACTGTTTTAACGCAAAAAAAAACACAAAAAAAAACATTGACTGTTTTCAACTTATATTGTAATATAAAATTAGGTTAAAACATGATTAATTAAATTGTTAACTTACAATTTTGTAAGTAATTAAAGTGTGCGCAGAAGTCGTGTTTTTTAAAATCATTTATGCCTCTTTTTTTCCATGGGGGAAGAGGATATACCATAAAGCACGGATACCTTAAAATATCGGAAGATTGTGGATGGGCTATAATTGTTTATTCATCTATTTTTTGAAAAAATTACAAGGAATATATTTTTTATACGTAAGTTCTGTAAAATATTACCAGTAACTCCATAATAGATGTTATCAGTTGTGATATACATTGTGTTGTAGGTGTCACTTGTTATGGGGAACACCACCACTTCAAAGATAAATATACAAATTATAAGTTACTTAAGATCATTTTAGCTTTCAAAACTCCCTATAAAGTATTATTTTACTGCATGCTTGTTCCTTTCATACTTTCATAACCAAGGTACTTGCCCAGTTCATAAATCACAAACTTGCATTCAGAAAATTCTAGAGAGGCGTCCTTTCTACATCTTCCTTGGTTATATTGTTAAATTTACTGCTTTATTAAAGTTTCGGTGATCATAGATTATTGCTAAACAGTGATGATTCACAGATGAAATAACTTTTAAGTGTTTTAAATAGAATTTAGTTCAAATAAATTAGTATATGCAATAATGCAAGTATAGGTTAAACCATTGAGACATGTCTTCAAAAATCATTGGATTGAATTTTAGATTATTCATTGAAATACTCAAAAATCATTGAAGTTCCTGAATGTTTTTTTTATTTTTGTGTTAGATTCTATAAAAGTTTCCCTTACACCTACCTCCGTAAGTTTAGACCATCTAATTGCACGGACATAGGAGACAGAAAAACTGGCAAAAACATTTTTTGTTTAAGTTCTTGATCATACATGTGCAAAGCGTCTTAACAATGATTAAAGGAAACAATGTTTTGTGCTTTTTTGCGCCTTCATAATTAATTTTTATGGCTAGAAATGATTTTTATGCACTGATATTAATAAAAGAAATAAACACCATCACAAAACTGTTCCATGAAGCCATTCATTTTTCAGCGTAGATGGCCCACCCATATGTCACAAGATGTCCTCAGCAAGGTGACAAAATAAAATAAGCTTCATGAAAATCATATTTGCTATTTATTATACTGAACTTTCCTCCCCCAAAGTTTTTTCATAGATGTTTTAACCTCCTTATTCCTTAAAGTATAGATGACTGGGTTTAACATGGGTGCTATGACTGTGTAAAATACTATTATCACTTGGTCAGCTTGTAGAGTGGTAGATGGTCTCATGTAAATGAAGACACACGGACCAAAGAAAAAAGTCACTACAGTGAGATGTGAGGCACATGTAGAAAAGGCCTTACGTCTCCCCTCCACCGTCTTAATTTTTAACATTGCAGAAACAATACCAATGTATGAAATCAAGACAGTGAGAAAACAACCCAATGAAACAAATCCACTGTTGGCCACTATCATGGCATCAATAATGGTTGTGTCAGTGCATGCCAGTCGTATTAGTGGAGGAATGTCACAAAAGAAACTCTTTATTTCATTAGGACCACAGAATGGCAACTGCATGGTTAAGGCTGTTTGAATGTTGGAGTGGACAAAGCCAATCATCCAAGTTGCTGCCACTAAAAACAAACACAGATGTTTGTTCATGATTGTGGAATAGTTCAATGGTTTACAAATGGCCACATAACGATCATATGCCATGGCTGTGAAAATAAAACATTCAGCACATGCAAAAAAATGGAAAAAGTATAGCTGGGTTATGCAAGCATTATAGGAGATAACCTTTCTCTCAGAAAGGAAGTCAACTAACATCTTGGGCACAGTCACTGAGGAGTAGCAGAGGTCAATAAAAGACAGCTTACCTAAGAAAAAATACATAGGAGTGTGTAGGCGAGGATCTGCTCTGATGGTCATCATGATCAGAATGTTTCCGCTCAAAAGTAAAGTGTAGATAAGAAGGAAGATCAAAAATACAATTTGTTGTAGACTTTGGGAGAATTTGAATGCCACAAAAACAAATTCTATCACTTCTGTTGAGTTTTCCATTAAAGATGATAAAATGCAATTATCTTTGGGAATCACATGGAAATCAAGAGATACATTGTTGTTGAGGTCCATGAGTCTAAAATATAATTAAAGAATGTTAAGGTTGTCTTTACATGATTGATGTCTGTAGGGACACAGAAAGATATACTGAATAAAGAGACATGAGTATATGAACCATGCATTAGCCATTTTCATGTATATCCCTTTGAATATCTTAACGCATAAATTATACAAAATACACACAGATACTTCTTGTTAGTTCATAAAATGAATAGTTATGTTGGATGACATATGCCTGACAGACAAGTCAAGTTGTTTTGTCATGTGTTTTAGTTTAGTAATAAAGGTACAGTCCACAGAAATACAAAATAATATCCTGCATATGTGGTCTTCTAACAGGGATAGACAAAATGTCCTTAAAAGGACACTCATGTCTGTGGTAAGGTTTGTGAAGGTCCATAAAACATCAGTAAATTGACCCCCAGTAAATTGACCACCATGAGCAATATTGGTGGCTATTCCTGTATTCTACTAATAATTTACTTTATGTCTTTCATATTGATGTTATTCTACATATAAACTTTCAGGTTTCAAAGATAATGCATAGTTTGTAAACTATCAACTATTTGTGAAGTTGCACGCTAAAATAAGGAAACTTACCTCTATGCATTTCCATTCAGATTTTCCTAAGTTTCAATTGTTAATGGTAGGGAATGTTAAGATTGTTAAAAAATAAAACACGAATAAAATATGTTTCAAGGTACACATATATCTGAATGATACTGTTTGTTTATGAAATTAAGGTGCAATTAACAATTTATGTCCCCATACCTTAGATGCAGGTGAAGCTGAAGATCCTTATTTTTCTCAGTCTAGTATTATGCATATATATGCCATATTACTCTATGTCCAACTTGTGCCTTTTAAATCCCACGTTGCTCTGATCCTAAACAATAGAACCTCTAGTATAACATATAACTTGACTATACACCAAATGCATAGCTAGCATATGCTTTATATGGAAGAGTATCCATTGGGACTAACAAACTATCGATGGTTACACCTGCTCTGTGTTAACTTGTTAGCTGCTATAGAGAAAGACACATATTCTATGTATACATGTTTATGTCCCTCAATGGATGATGTGACACAAACTGTTATCTACCATAAAGTTATATCAGTACTGTGGTCTTCATTAAATGACAAATGCATCATCATATCTGACACAAAAAGACTATACTAAAATGGGAAATGAGTAACAAAAAGACCCCCTATAAGGAACCCTAACTACTAGTTAGTAGATATCGCCTAAAGGATCTGTGGGCTAAAGTTAAGGAAGCCCTAAAGAAGCTAAGTGAACTATACTGGCCCCTGCTTATCATTTAGTGTATGAAACAATACTCTGTATGGCTATCTACAGTAGTTCTCTACACATTAAGTATCATGGCTACAAGTAATTCACTTATCTGAAAAGGGAGAGTAAGGGTAGATAATAGGGAGGGAGAGGAAGGGTAGATAATAGGGAGGGAGGAAAAGGAAGGGTAGATAATGGGGGGCGGTATTTTAAACTTCGCCCCAGGCGGCATTATTTCTTGGGCCGGCCCTGACAGAAATCCTGTTTTTGGATGATCTGTGGTTCCTGTGGGTGACCTCAAAGTGGGATATGCTTTTAGGAAATATGTAGTTTGTAGGGTTACTTGGGGTGTTTAGGGGGAGTCATCCCTCCTAAATCACAAGGTCTGGCCTCCTCGTTTCCTTGCGCGGCAGTGCTTCAGTCTTGCGCCTGTACCTGCGGGCAATGCACACACCACATCACATTGGCATACCTTCAAATATGTTGATGTATTATTATATATATATATACATATAAATTAGTTGTTTTGTTTCACACTTCATCACACTTACGTCTATTTTTACACAGGGTCGTTCCCCGCGTCATGGCTGCCCTCTGGCCCCCTCGTTTCCTTTGCCTCTGCGCGGGCAGTGACTCAGTCTTGCGCCTGTACCTGCGGGCAATGCACACACCACATCACATTGGCATACTTCCATATTTGTTGATGTATTATTATGTATATACATATAACTTAAACCCCCCCCTTTTTTTTTTTTTTTTTTTTTTTTTTTACATCCACGACACTTGGCCTCTCCTCTCCACGCTGACAACTTTTGAGGTTTCTAGGATGTTCCTTTTCAATTGATGTGTTTTGGTTCGGGCTCCTAGGCTCTCCTGCCGCTCCTACCCCATCGTTTTTTTCAGTAACAACCCACTGGCAAAATCTAAGGGAGTGGCGGTTCTTTTCTCTGCCCAGATACCCTTCCGCGCCTCAGGCATCGTAGTTGACCCCGAGGGGAGGTTTTTATTGGTTAAGGGCACGATTGCGGACCAAATGTACACGCTGGTGAATGTCTACCTCCCTAACTGAGGCCAACACCTCACCCTCCGTTCTGTACTGCAGAAGCTTGCTGGCTTTCAGGAAGGGATTCTAGTCCTGGGGGTGACTTTAATGTAGCACTGTATCCGGCCTTAGACACCTCTTCAGGGACAACGCGGACCCCCCGCCACGTCCTCCGCAGAATTCATTCACTCCTTAGGACTCACAGGCTGGCTGATTGCTGGAGGGCTCTCCATCCTGCTGCGAGGGACTACACTTTCTTTTCCACGCCGCGCAACTCGTATTCCTGCATCGATTTCTTCTTTCTTCCTTGCCACTTCGCCAACCTCCTCTGCCGTTCTTCCATTGGGGCGACAACCTGGTCGGATCATGCCCCCCTGTCCCTCTCCCTAACCTCCCCCCTCCCCCGTCCTACTGGGGCTCCTGGCGTCTCAATGAGTCTGTCTTATCGGACGTGCTGGCTCGTTCTGAGTCGCTTGAGGTCCCCCGCCAGTATTTTCAGGATAACCTCCTCCAGGGTACCCCTGAGATTAGGGGGCATTTTATCAGGTAGTGCTCTAAGCGTAAACGCGCAGAGCGGGAGCAGATAGACAGGCTTTACGCCCAGATAGCCTCGGCAGAACAGGCGCATAAAACCTCTGTGTCCGGACGCGACCTGCAGCTCCTCTTATCTCTCCGGGGTGAGTTGGCCTCGATTCTCAATCGTCGACTGCACACTTCTTTTTTGAAAACCAAGGCAATATATTACGAACATGGCAATAAGCCGGGCAAATATCTAGCACAGGCTTTACGGGCCTGGTGTAGCTCTAAGCTCAAATACCTCGGGACCTGGCTATCGCCTGACTTCTCCCAACTATTTCATTATAACGTCTCACCTTTACTGATTACCCTCCGGTCTGATCTGAGGTCCTGGAAGTCGTTGACGGTCTCTTGGTTAGGTCACATCAATGTGCTCAAAATGAATGTCATGCCCCGTATTTTGTATCTGTTTCAGACCCTCCCTGTCGCTGTCCCCCCCTCTTTCTTCGCTTCTCTGCGCACAGCGTTTCTGCGTTTTGTTTGGGGTTCTTTGGCCCCTAGGGTATGCCTTGCCACGCTAATTCTCCCCAAATTTAAAGGCGGTCTGGCTCTGCCCTGCCCTCGCACTTATTACATGGCGTGCCCTCTGCTACGTGTGCTGGAATGGTCCCAGAGCCCGGTGCACAAACAATGGGTGGCTGTTGAAACCGCCTTACTGGGCCTTCCCATGCGCTCTTTGCCATGGCTTCTGCCCCCTACTGCACGGGGAGCGGCTTTACCTCACCCCTTCATACGAGCCACTCTTGATGTCTGGTATCAGGTTCTCAGGAAGACGCGCCTATCCTCGGTGCCCTCGCCACTGACCCCTGTTGGGAATAACCCAGATTTCCCCCCTGGGATGGACGGGTTCCTCTTCTCGGTCTCGTCTGGAGACGAGAGGTCGGAGATCCGCACTTACCTCTCCAGCGAGGGTCTTAAGCCTCTGGATCAGCTTTCCCTTCGCACGCC
Source organism: Spea bombifrons (assembly GCF_027358695.1). NCBI lineage: Eukaryota > Metazoa > Chordata > Amphibia > Anura > Pelobatidae > Spea > Spea bombifrons. The sequence continues at coordinate 109,567,155 of NC_071087.1, read as the reverse complement.
TCCCTCTTTTCTGGACGCGTTCCGCTATGCTCAACTACGCAACTTTGTGCGGTCACTCCCCCGGAGACATGATCTGTCGCAAGCACTTACAGTATTTGAGGACTTATGTGTTGCTACTGAGCTCCCACCCCATGGCATCTCGCGGCTATATGGCCTACTTCTTGAGGCACTCAACCCGGTGCCTCCTGCTTTTATGGAACGGTGGGAATCCGAGTTGCAGGTCGCTTTTACGACGGAACAATGGGAAAAGATATGCGTCTTCACTCATTGCTGCTCCAGAAGTACCAACGATCAGGAAATGTCATACAAGCTGCTGGCCCTGTGGTACCGACCCCCTGCCTTGACTTCTGTATACTGCCCCGACGTGCCGAACAGGTGTTGGAGATGCGACGCCTCCCCGTGCTCTGTCCTGCATTTGTGGTGGCAGTGTCCTCTTATAGTTCCTTTCTGGATATCTGTCCATACCCAGTTGCAACGCCTCACAGACCGTGTAGTCCCATTCACGCCGGAATTTTGTCTTCTCCTTCATACTCCCCTCTCGGAACGTTGGTTCCACAGGTCTATTACGTGCCATCTCCTCACGGCAGCTAAGGCGCTCATCCCACTGCACTGGGGCGATCCTGCCCCACCTACCTTTAAGGAGTGGGTCCTCCGTGTCGAACAAATGAGGATCCTGGAGGAGTTACATCTGCTTGCCACGGGTGCGGAGGAGAGATACCAGAAGACTTGGTTTCACTGGCTGGAGTTTGTCGCAGACCCCCTTATTCGCCCTCTGTTGGATTAATTAGGCCGGGTGGGGTTTTTTTTTTTTCTTTTTTTGGTTTTCTTCTCTCTTCTCCTCTTCTTTCTCTCTTTCTTTGTGTTTCTTTTTTCTCTCTCCTTCTTTCCTTCTCCCTCCCCTCCTCCCTGTGTCTCCTCCCCTCCCTCACCTGCCTTAGTGATTCTCCTTCAGTTTTGGGGCTGCTGATATGTGAGCTCCTCTAGCTATCACGCATGCAACAACACAGTGCCTTTTGTAATGACTGGCAAACCCTTCTATTATGTGTAAACGAATGTACCTCTTTGCCTCTTGTCATATGGCTCTCTAGCGCACATATGTGAGCTGTTGTTATGTGCCCTGCCCATTTTACAATGTTCTGTCAAGTATGTCTCACTGCCTCTTGATGTCTGGCTCTTTCTACGAACATATGAGTTATCATAATGCATCCTGGCTCTCACGTTGCGACATATTACTGTAGGCCTCTCGATGCGATCATTGCTTTTTGTTTTACCCCACATTCCCTTTTTTCCTTCTGTATTACTTTTTACTGCAAAATCTTAAAAATAAAGAAATTTTGATTTACCCTAAATCACAAGGTGTGTGATTCTGGCACCCATGATTTAATGGCATGTTGGGTTGTGTCATTACGTAAGGCAATTGTGTTATTGTTATTGTGTTATTCAGGGGACTTTGGAAATTCTTATGTAATATTTTCTTTCATTCAGATAACATTTGAGAAATACACAATCATATTTCCAGATGCTGTATTTGTTGCTTAAAAAAAGTATGCTAAAAACATTTATTTCAAAGTTCTTTGTGACTCACAGGATACGCTAGTGTTTGTTTTATTGCCCAGATGTAAGCTTTCAGGAAATCTACACTTTTGATAACCCTTACAAAAAAATTACTGCAGTTTTTCTGCAGTTTTTTGGACATGAAAAAACTGCAATACTGTACTTTTACTGCAGTATTACTGCACGTTTACTGCAGTTTTACTGCATTTGTACTTCACTGTACTGCATTATTACTGCGTATTTACTGCGCTTTTTTTTTTTACTGCAATTATACTGCATTGTACTTCAATGTACTGCAGCTTTATTGCAATTGTACTTCCGTACAAAAATAACTGCAGTAAAACTGCAGTACAGTGAAGTACAAATGCAGTAAAACTGCAGTAAATGTGCAGTAATACTGCAGTAAAAGTGCAGTATTGCAGTTTTTTCATGTCCAAAAAACTGCAGTATTACTTCAGAAAAACTGCAGTAATTTTTTCGTAAGGGAATTTATTATAGCACTTTATACCTGTTGTATTATGGAATTTATCACTTGTACCTTTTTTTATAACCCCCCATAAGTGACTGTTTTGTTACCAATTTTCAGTACATGTTTACAAAGACACACTTCAATCTACACATATTTAATAAAAATATACTCAAGGGATGTTGTAATTTTAAAAACATATTAACGAGAATATGTATTTTGTTAAAAAAAAACTATATGTACTTAAGGCTTCATATATTGTCCCATTATGTAAAATGTGTCAGCTACTAATGAAAAGCTAAACTTCTGCTAAAAAAAAGAATTATGGTTTCCCCCCAGATCACGTGAGGGTGGTTTCTCTGCTGATTGGAGGAACGGGGAGATCATCTCACCGCAAGTGCCGCCATATTGCCTTCAGTTCACATGAGGCAAAATGACGGAGCGTGAAGTGACATCCTCTATCCAATTGGATGATCGTTGAGAGGACATCACTGCAGAAGATAAAGAAGATGCAGAGGAAGATGCAGAAGCGGAAGTGGTCATCAGAGAAGGCTGGGAAACATTTAGAGAGTGCTAAAGAGAGTGAATTAGAGTGTGACAGAGTGAGAGTAAATATGGGCACCAGGCAACAAATTTCGTTCACAAATGAAAAATGCCCTTGAATTTTTAGCCAGACCAAATGAGCAGGGAATTAAATTTGTTACCCGAAAACGAATGGGCCAGAAACTAACTGAAAAATTCATCCGAATCATTTTTGAACCATTTGCACATGTCTTTTATCAAATACTTAGATTTTAGTAAGGCTACCTTATAGGGAGTTTTTAAGCGAATCATGTCCTACTTTTTTAGTTTTAATTAACATAATAAAGGTTAAGTTGTAATGTTGGTTTTTGTGTTTTGAATCGTTGTGGGATTTAGTTCTGATTGTTTGTGCCCCACTTAGGAGTAGGAGACTGTGGCATTTGGTTTTTAGTTATGATGTTACACTGACAAAAGGTCACAATGGCATAAAATATATGCAATAGCATTTACCACCCAAGCTACACTCTCCGGCACCCCAACTCAAAGTTAGGAGGTATGGCAGTGCACAGACATACAGGTAACAAACCTCAGTCCTCACATCCTGTCCTAGTTGCATATGGGTGTTAAAGGATTGCAAGAACATGTAACAAAACTAAATTAGTGTAAGGTGCAATGGTAGAGAATCCATCTGAAAAGTATAAACCAGTATAAGCTATGCACATCAGTCCTATACAAAATTGTAACATTTATCATATTTCAAGATCGTAAGCAAAATATACTCAACACGTCTTTTTATTGTAGGACCCAAAAGGTTGAATAACCTTATAGAGATAGCCAAAAGAAAAAAGGCAAATGTTGAAAATAAGTCTAGCTACTAATCAAAACAAGAAATATTTTTTCATACACTGCCTTAGAAAACACTCTTATATCCTTAAAGAACAAGGTCACCACAGTGAGGTGGAAAATGCCTTACACTTCTCTTTCATTTCTATGTATGAAAGCAAGACAGAAGGCAAACACACAAGCCCCCTAGAACTTCACATTTAGCATACTAAATCAGATTCTGCCTGTAAGAAGGCATTTCAAACACCAGAGGGCTGACAAAGCCTGTTAACCAAAAGCATTATGGCATCATGTCATAGCCAAACCCATTGTTTGTGTTGTAGTGGCACGATTCTATGCTGAACATTTACTTTGCCAAGGTAAACAAAGAAAAAATAAAAAACAAATAAAAAATGTGATGAACCAAGTAAATATCACATTTGTTAAATTTCCTTATTACACACTATCATAAACAGTTACTGCAATTCTCCCAAATTAAAATTGTTTTGTACTCTAAACTAGTTACTGTTAACTGAAGCAACTATATAAATATCAATGTTTATATGAATAAAATACTTATACGAAAAATGATGGAGTAATTTAAAGAATATTTATTCTATGTACTAGAGTTTTTGTTTGAAACTTATTTGGCTAAAACATCATTTTGTGATAATCAATTTTTGAGCCTAAAAATTTTATCAACACTTTATTTTAGTTAAAATTCTGGTCTCATGGGGTGCCTCGATATGGCAGGTGAGCTTATGTATTTTGTCCTTATTGTTATTAAAAGATACTGTATATCTGTAGATTTTTTTTTTTCCCATTTGGCTAAGATGCCACCCGGTAAATTAGGAGTTAACATTATGTACTCTTAACTTTGTGATTTATTTGCAAGCTCCTCCCCTTTTCTCAGTTTTCAACTTCCCTTAAAAATTGAGTCTCAGGAAACATCCTTTCACTAACAATGCAACACTTTTTGGTGGTCTTCATTACTATATCAGGTAAACAGGGATCATAACATATATGCTAAGTTTGAGGAAAAATTAATATCAATATTGTTATGTTTTTTGTACCGATGAACACTAATGCTTAGATATAGTTTATTTGTTACCTTATGTTTTATCATTTTCAGTTACAAGAATACACTGTCAGCAAGAGTCAGTCATTCAGACATTTACTGCACAGACAGTGTCTCAAGGACAGACGGTGATTTTCCACTGCAGCTATGAGACAAAATTCAATCCATTCATAATGTGGTATAGGCAGAAACCTGGCCAGTCCCTGGAATTCTTGGCACAAGCTGACTATGTCGGCACTAGGAACGTGGCAAAGACATATCAAAGCAAACTTGACATCAACCTTCACACTGAAAACAGGACATCTCGGCTCACTCTTATTGGACCGCTGATAGAAGATGTGGCGATGTATTTCTGTGCACTGAGTACCACAGCCACACAGACTCCAAACGCATATACACAAAACCTCAACATCAGGTCGCATATACTCTGTATCCTAGAGGGACTGTTTGATTCTCATAAGTGAGAAATATAGAAATATAGTTGAGCCAAAGCCTGGAACTATGTTGGCTGCAAAAATGGATTATAAAAATTAAGAGATTTCCAGAGTATATTAGGGGGTTTCCACCTTCGACTTGCTTTTTATAATTGTGCTTGGAGAGCCAGCAGAATCCTGATTCATTCAATAAACTAGGGGACTGTCACGGTAACCCCCCTGTGGCTGAGGACACATTGGGGTAGAAATTAGTTTGGGAGGCGGGCATTGATGGATTCCTGGGGAGACTCTTTGTCTGCATGCCCAGTCCCCTCTTATGTCTAAGTCACCCCATGCTCATTGGGGGGCACAGGGTGACTGTAAAACCCAGTCTGGTCTGTAACCAGACTCCCATGAACTAGCCAGCTATGGGGACTCTATATGGCTTTGGGAATCTTGGTTTTATTACTCATCTATAGGACCGGGGTCTACCCAGGCATGGCTATAGAACTCTGGCTTGGCTACCGGGCGGACTATTCCTGGGGGTGACACTCAGGGCCCCGACGTAAGAGTGTCCCACAATCGATGAAATCAAAGCTGCAAAAGAAGAAAGTTAACAATCAATAAAACATGAAACAGTACCACCCACTATAACAAGAACTCATGGAGCAAATAGAACTGGAATCTCACCGATTCCAACCTCCCAATCTTCTTTACAATGTCATCCCCAAAACCCAATCTTGCAGCCTCCATCGCCGCCCTGATCCTAAATGAATACATTCCAAGCTGCGACGGTTCCGAATCCAACCGACCCAAGCCTAACCGAAACAATCTGAAAAATTGAGACCGTGAAGACGCGGAACCATCTTCATGTAAGAAAAACATGCCCCTAGCCTCTCTGCACTGCAAATAAAACTGACGTCCCCCAACGGATATAAAACCACCCCACTACCCCTTCCCAATGTATCCCTCTTAGACTTCCACAACCTAATAGACGATGCCGCTGCTCCCCAATCCGAAAAGCCCCAAGAAATGTCAACGCAAATGCACCCCCCCAAAACATAGCTTCAAACTCAAAATAACAGACTTGTAGAAGCAACTGAATAATCTTCCTGAGGCTGTCTACTGACAATGGCCTCCTCCTTTTCCGAAAACCTTTCATAGCTTGCCGGATCAAAAAATGCTTCATCAGATCCCTCCACCCTTGAAATTTAAACCAAAAGACTAACGCCACCTAATTCACACCGCCACCGATACACACCGCGACAACAACCTAAAAACAAACCACAAAGAAACCTACAACTTCTCTGCTTCAGATGACACCCCCCAACCCAAACTACCACCTGTTCCCACTCATCCCAAACCTTATTATAGGCTGACCAAGTACCAGGTGCCAACGAGCCTCTTATGATCCCTACAAACATGCAGTCCCGAGCACCCACGTCTCCTTTGGACAGCTCTGCCCTTCTTGCCACTCCCCAGGAGCCTCTCTCCGAAACCAAGACCACTGAAAACGAGACAGAGAGTCAGCCACCACATTAAGATAACTCAGAACATGTTGTTCCCAAAAGACTACATTAAGGGACATACTGTACAGATTAAAACAAATCTACAACCGAACCACCGGAGCAGACGAAGCCGACAAGTGATTAAACACTAAACACCACCTTCCAATTCCGTAACTCCTCTCCCCATAAGAACAATGCCACCAACAGCATAAAAAGGCCTTCTTCCGAATTAATGGGCTCACCACTCACGCCTTCGGCCATGCTCTTATCTAAATAAGCACCAAAACCCATACTTCCAGACGCATCCATAAAAAGCTCCAAATCCGCTGACGACACCGAGGGTTACCTAAAATAAGCTGTACCGTTAAAATCCTTAAAAAATGGGCATTCCCCTTTTTCAGAATCAATTTCCAGGCCCAAGAAACTAAGGCACATAGTGAAACTCTCAGTCTTATCAGCCGCTAAGGGAACCCCGAACGACTGGGCCACCCACTCCAGTGTCCTCAACAAATAGCGATATGCCTCGGGAACCCGCTGTCCCTACACACACAAAATCATCCAAATAATGCACAATAAACTGGCTACCCGCCTCCTGCTTAACTACCTACTCTAAAAACAAACTAAATATGAACATGAAATGGAACACCCCATCGGAAGGCACAGGTCTACGAAATAACACCCTCCGAAAAAACACCCCAACAAATGATGACATTCTGGATGTATAGGCAACAGCCGGAATCCGGATTCCACATCTGTCTTAGCCATCAGTGCAGGTGGGCCGACCCACCTAACCAACTTGTCAGTCTGGTCAAATGATGCATAGGAAACTGAGCACAGTTCTTTATCAATATTAACATTAACTGATGACCCATACGGATAAGACAGATGATGAATCATCCTAAACTGTCCCACTTCTTTTTTAGGAACAACCCCTAAAGGAGAAACGCGCGAATTAGGCAATGGCTCCTCTGCAAATGGCCCCGTCATCCTCCCAAGCTGCACCTCCTTATACAACTTCTCCTTCACCACTTCCAGAAACTCTTAAGACCAACCTCAAATTTTTATAATAACCCTCGCTAACATGATCACAAAACTGAATATAAAACCCACTTGCAAAACCCCTCTGTAACAGCGGCGCATCCTCCCTATTGCCGTACCGTTCTAGCCACGGTAGCATCGTCTTTAAATTCACCGGCTTCCAGGGTAGGACTCCTGATGCGGAGGACTTTCCCTTCCTAAAGCACCTGCTGAGGCTGTGGGCACCCACCTTACATCCCGAACTCCATTTACATTGGCCCTCACTGGCCCTCATTAAAGAACAGAAACCCTTCCGGTTAACAGCCAACGAAGAACCACTTGTTCCCCTACCGGCCCCCTGCTGAAAGGGCGAAGCCTTCTGCGCCATCATTAGCTTCATCCACAAAGGCAGGTCCATCTGGTACCGTCGCATCCCTGGGTTCGCCTCAAGGAGCTACCTAAACTGCTCATCATACTTCCACCACGCTATGCCCCGTACGTACAATATGCCTCCCAAATGCCATCTAAATAACAAAACATCGGGAGTTTGTTCTTTTTTAAGATACCTTACCAGGTTGCTTTTTATTTCTTGCCCAGAAAGTAAACGACTAGGGGAAATACAAAATTAACAATAACACAAACAAATGTAACACATATTGGTTCTTACAAAATCAACCCTGTTTTTTGTTTAGATGGATTGAGAAAGAAGTTAAGGGGGTGCATGTGCAAGGAAGATTTGTTTGTAGTGAAGGTCAATTGAAGGAATCATTTGCCTAAAGATCACAAGATGTTTTTTATTCCTCTAGAATGCAAGTTGTGGATTGCTAACATGATTGCTTGAACACTACTCTGAACAGGTGGGCTTTTAGTGAACATTTAAAGCTATCCTAACTATAATACTATTCTACAACAAAAAGGATGCTGGTTAATAGTTATTTATGTTAGGTTTTCTAGAAATTCAGTTCTCCCTAAAAGTTATTTTGGCAAGAGTACAGTGGGTATTCTGCTGTGTAAAAACAAACAAAACAGTTACTAACATTAACTTAGTATACATATTTTAAAACCTTTAAATAAGGAGTGCATAATCACAAATGTGTTAGAGAAACAAGCTCAGGCAGCCCAAATATACTCAAACATAGCTGTGATCTGAATAAACATTGCATTTTAACATAGGCAAACCAGGAATGGAATGAGTTGGGAATACCAAATGATTTGGGACCAATCACTTTAGCTTAACAATTAAAATAGTCTGTCTTGAATGTGTTCCACTAGAGACTTTCCCCTTTGTGCACCAGCTGTGAATATGTTTATATGTCGTAAATTTTAGTATATTTTAGTATTACACTGCTTTCTGGAATACAAGAATGGTGACTGATGAACACTTGTTTTCCTCTCCACCTAGTAAGTTTACTGAAGCTTATCTTTAGATTAATCTCCATTAATAATTTGTTTTGAATTATAGCGACAATAAGCACATTCAGGTTTCCTTTTAAATGTAGGTACACATAGTACTGCAGACAAGAACCCAGAATGCCTTTTAAATTACTTAAGTTTGAATGCCTTTCTAATATCACTGCTTAAGTCTTTTTACATCAAATAATGTGTTATTCTACATTTTGTGTTTTTCCATTTAATAGAAAACAAATTATTTCTTAAGATAATGTCTTCTGAATTGAATATCTTCTTAATGTGACAAATTGCCATCACAATATTCTATATATTAATAAAAAATTATATTGCCCTTTCTATATACAGTTAGGTCTGGAAATATTTAGGCACTAGACACACGTTTTGTTATTTCAGCTATTTACCAAAATAAATTCAAGTTCCAGTTAAGTATTGAATATGGGCTTAAAGTGCAGTTTCTCAACTTTAATTTTGGGTATTAACATCAAGATTGAAGGAAGGGTTTAGGAATTACCGCTCGTTATCAGTTTGTGACAATGGCTGATTTTATTTTTTGTACCCTTCATGACAATAACTGTTTTAACATTTCTGATGTGTGCGTGTTTAGCTATAATTTTCTTTTTTCTCATTTACTGTACCCATAATAAAGTTATGCATTGTTTTTTTTCCAAGACAAGAAGGGCTTTCTTTAGATGCCATTATTTTGATTGTATCATATAATTTACTGAAAAAGGACTTTTTCTGACTTTTACTTGAAAAATATTTTACTCATCTATAAAAGCTCAAGAAAAAAGCCTGCTAAATAGATTCTACTATTTATCCTGATTTTAGAAATACTAAATGTTTATGTTTTTTGCAAGGTATAGGGCAATAAGTAGCGTTTTTTTATTTGAAAATAATATTTTTCCAGATCTGGTCATTTTGCCCCCATGTGCTATTTGGGACATCTTTGAAGCTGGCCAATGGCGTTTACCCCCTCAAACCATATATTTTTTAAAACAAGACAGGATATTTCAAAAGTTAGTATTTCAATTCTTTCCATGCACTAATTATACCACCAATCTTTGACAAACTTTGTGGTAGTTATTTTGGTGCACCCCCCCCACACACATTTTACTTCAGGTATGAATTTTCTGCTCCTGGAATAAGTCACTGTCAATCAACACCCCAATATGTGTTCAGCATCTCAGCACAACATCTCCAAAGTAAGAGTGATTTTTTGAGTTATTTGTGAGGTGTGCCTTTGCAAAGTGTGCATTTTTTTGGAATTTGGACATCTGGTCAGTCTGTGCCCATGTCCTATTTTTTGGTACATCTTTGAACCTGGCCAATTCGACTTACCCTATTAAATTATTTATATATTTTTTAAACCTGACACCTCATAGGCATCAATTCGAGAATTTTTGTGAAGATATAGCACCAATTTTAGGACTTGCTCATAAAAATATACTTTTTTATATATATGTTTGCACTTTTTTGGAACTGGAAGATTCCCCTGACGGTGGGGAATTAATTTTACATGTTACCAAATGTTATTATTTTATTAAAACTATTTTTAGTTCGATAGCCTTGCTACCGAGACATTTCAGCGATACAGTTTAAGGGTGTTCCTTCTTTGCTTCTTCATCAATTAAGCAAGTAATAGGTCTGGAGCTGATTTGAGGTGTGGCATTCACATTTGTAACCTGTGAACCCACAACATGGGGTCAAAGGAGCTCTCAATGCAAGGGAAATAGGCCATTTTTAGGCTGTAAAATGATGATCGTAGGATCCCTTCCATGGTAAAGAAAAAACACTTCACAACTAGCCAAGTGAAGAACACTCTCCAGAAGGTAAGCATATCATTATCCAAGTCTACTATAAAGAAAGGACTTCACAAGAGCAAATACAGAGGGTTCACCACAAGGTGATTAGACTATCTAAAAAAGCCAGCCCAGTTCCAGGAACAGCATTCATTGGTCAGATGAAATTAAGATCAACCTGTACCAGAATGATGGAACGGCTTATGATCCGTCCGAAGCATACCACATCATCTGTAAAACACAGTGGAGGCAATGTGATGGCAATGATGTCACAGAAAACATGGCAAAGCATCACAAAGGAGGAAACCCAGCATTTGATGTTGTCCACGTGTTCCTGACTTCAAGCAGTCACTTTTGATCTTTGGAATTATTTGAATACTTACCTCCTGAAGAAGCTGGGTGCAACCCAGGGAAACGCATTGAGGAACTTCAGATGGTTGCCATCTACTCCAGTTTTTCTGTTTGCTGCTAGTTTTACGCAGTTTGCTCACGCAAACAGCATAATGCATACATTATGATAATGGGCCATTGGGATTTTTTTATTTGTTTTTAGAACTGAGGAATAAAAGGATTGGTTTTGATGAGCTGCTGTGAACTTGATAATTTGTGAGTGCATAGAGAAACATTCCATTCGCTAAAAACTTTTATTACAGTATTACACTATAATCATGTGTTCATATTTTACTCACATGAAATTGTGCCCTGATTTATGAAAAACTTGATTCTGATAAAAATATAGAGGGAGCTGCATCTACCTGATAAGGAAAGGGTATTAGCACTTTGTGAATCACTTGGTGTGCGGTGTCACTAATGTTTTGTCAGTTATATATTTACAGAGCAAGAATGTAATGCATACCCAGTGAATATCATTCAAAAATCACCTAAACCAATGAAAATACATAAATATTGGGGATTCTGTCACACTTTATGGAGATATATTACTTAGCTGCCACTACATCAAAGTACTCCAGTTTTGGTGAAATGAATCAGTGGGAATGCACTGTGTTTTAACCCACTGAGAATCTCAAGCAATTTAAAGCCTTGTTTGGACACCATTACTGAGGATGAGGAGCTCTATTTTGGTTTTATCTGACCATAAAACCCAATCCCATTTGCAGTTCCAGTAGCGTCTGGAAAACTGAAGACAGTTGAGTTTGTTTTTGGATGAGCGTAGAAGTTTTTCTTGAAACCCTTCCAAACAACTTGTGGTTATGTAGGTGATGTCAGATTGTTGTTTTGGAGACTTTCTGACCCCAAGACACAACTAACTAATGCAATTCTCCATCTGTAATCCTTATCCTTGGAGATTTTTTAGCCGCTCTAACCATTCTCTTCACAGTGCATTGAGACAATATAGACACATGTCCTCCTCCAGGTTGATTTATAACATTTCCAGTTGACTGGGACTTCTTAATTATTGCCCTGATGATGGGCAATGCTTTTGCCATTTTCTCATAGCCACTTCCCATTTAGTGAAGCTCAACAACCTTTTGCCACACATCACAGCTAAAACCGTTGATCTTATCCATTGTCATGAATGACAAAGATAATTTGGCTTATGTGTTACCTAATATTTACATCCCTGTGAAACAGGAAGTGGTAGTTGTTCCTAGTCATTCAGGTTTACTAAAAACTATCAATTAGAATATACTTTAAATACATGTTTCTCATATACAGTGAAATGATTAGATCCCCTGCTTATTTTGTATGTTTGTCCACTGACAAAGACATGATCAGTCTTTAATTTTATTGAATTTATTTATTGAACAGTTTTTTTGAACAGTGAGAGACAGAGTAACAAAAAAAATCCAGAATAACGCATTTCACATAAGTTATAAATTGATTTCCATTTTACCCCTTTGAAAAACATGATTAAGTACTTGGTGACAAAAACCTTGTTAGCCATAAAAGAGGTCAGATGTTTCTTGTAGTTGGCCACCAGGTTTGGCACACATCTCAGAAGGGATTTTGTCCCACTCCTCTTTGCAGCTCCCTCCACAGATTTTCTATGGGATTAAGGTCTGGAGACTGGCTAGGCCACTCCAGGACCTAAATGTGCTTCTTCTTGAGCCACTCATTTGTTGCCTTGGCCGTGTATTTTGAGTCATTGTCATGCTGGAATACCTATCCACGACCCATTTTCAATGCCCTGGCTGAGGGAAGGAGGTTCTCACCCAAGATTTGACGGTAGATGGCCCCATCCATGGTCCCTCTGCTTCGGTGAAGTTGTCCTGTCCCCTTAGCAGAAAAACAACCCCAATGTTTCCCCCTCCATGTTTGATGGTGGCGATGGTGTTTATCAGGACTCGGGTGATCAGGTCGAGTAGGAGCCCATGTGCAGGGGATACTTGGGGTTCGGTCTGTAACCCACGATGCATGATTATACAAACAAAGACACCACAAGCAGAAATCTAGGTAATGCAATGTATTGTATATATATATGACAGGACAAGCAAATAAGGGTTTATACAGTCTGTAAGCAAGAAACCGGACGTATGGCAGGATAAATAAATACCGATAATAAGTCTTTTGGCAGGGAGCCCGCTTGGAAAGGCACAAAAGGCACGGAGCCCGCTTGGAAGGGCACGAAAGGCACGGAGCCCGCTTGGAAGGGCACAAAAGGCACGGAGCCCACTTGATCAGGACGCAAAGCAGGTAACCAGGAACAGTACCTGTGCAGAGCCACAGCAGAAAGGTCCACAGACTTCAATACAAAGACCCTGACTGAAGGGCAGGGCAGGTTCATAAAGGCAGGGTAATCCAGGTCACAAGGCCCAGCTGGATGTATGGATTAGGGCTCAACTCAGGTAATAAGGTACACCTGATCCTAGTAATTAAGTTCTGAATGCTCCAGAGGGCGAAGGGTGGCCACTAGTGGTAGCAGATTTATATACCACAGGTATGAAAAAGCCATGGTTCAGGTAGCGAAAAAGTGGTTCCTGACAGTGTTCTTGGGGTCATAGGCAGCATTCCTCCTCCTCCAAACACGACGAGTTGATGCCAAATATCTAAATTTTGGTCTCATCTGACCACAACACTTTCACCCAGTTCTCCTCAGAATCATTCAGATGTTCATTGGCAAACATCAGATGGGCTGTACATGTGCTTTCTATAGCAGGGGGGCTTGCGGGCACTGCAGGATTTCAGTCCTTCATGGTGTAGTGTGTTACCAATTGTTTTCTTGGTGACTATGGTCCCAGCTGCCTTGAGATCATTGACAAGATCCTCCTGTGTATTTCTGGGCTCATGATCATTGAAACTCCACGAGGTGAGAGCTTGCATGGAGCCCCAGACCAAGGAAGACTGACAGTTATTTTGTATTTTTTCCATTTGCGAATCATCGTACCAACTGTTGTCACCTTCTCACCAAGCTGCTTGGCGATGGTCTTGTAGCCCATTCCTGCCTTGTGTAGGTTCCTGACATCCTTGGACAGCTCTTTGGTCTTGGTCATGGTGGATAGTTTGGAATCTGATTGATTGATTCTGTGGACAGGTGTCTTTTATACAGGTAGCAAACTGAGATTAGGAGTACTCCCTTTAGGAGAGTGCTTCTAATCTCAGCTCGTTACCTGTATAAAAAACAGGAGCCAGATATCTTGCTGATTGACAGGGGATCAAATACTTATTTCACTGAGTAAAATGCAAATCAAGTTATAATTTATTTGAAATTAAATAAAATTATCATGTCTTTGTCAGTGGGCAAACGTACAAAATCAGCAGGGGATCAAATATTTTTTTCCTTCACTGTAAATTCATAGGAGTGCCAATAATTGTGCCACACATATATTTTTTTTTTAAGAAAAGATCAAAGGGTTAAATAATACATGCAATTTTACAGCATTCTATGCTCATATTTACCAAGGGTACATACATTAAAATTATTTTAGCCTTTATGTAATATGTTTCTTTAAACCTGAACATTTTAACAGATTATTTCCTGTCTCAACTTTGCCATAACCAACTTCTCTATTACATTTATAGTGCATGGACAGAATTTCAAAGTTTCATCTACTCAGGTGAGTATTTGAACTAATTTGAGCATATTAAAGTATGATATAATGTAGTCGATTGTGAGAGATCTTTGTATTGTACTTTTTAAAGGAAGGATGAGGGTTATTATTCAAATGTTACTGCATGGTTTTGAAGGTGGAAAGGGAGACCTACACATAACCTCTGTAATGTCTCATGATTACACTCTCCTGTCCTCACTAGCATAAAATCGGTACAAAAGGAGATGGCTAAATGAAAAGAACATAACATTGGAAGGGGGTGTTGTTTGGTGGTTATATTTTTGGCAAACATCTAAACAGCTTTTAAATGAAGAGTTATATCACTGAATAGTCTCCTAATAAAGATGACAGACTATTACAGTTTCATCTTGAAGTGGGCATAGACAACACAGAATACTGTATTAGGCAACTCACATTAGCCAAAGTTTGAGTGCCCTAATCAGTATTAATGTACAGAATCAACAGGATGATTTCTACTCTTTTGAATAAATTGTGCAGCTTGAATTTATTGAGTCATATTCAACACTATAACCTAATTGATGGTTATAACAAATAACGATATATTGCATTGTTTGACAATATATATATATATATATATATATATATATATATATATATATATATATATATACAGTATATTTTAATTTTCCCTAATCCTGATTATGGGAAATGCTGATTAACAGATAAAAATGAATAATTAATATATGCATTAATATTCATGAAATAAGTTAATATTTTCCAGATAGTTATGTATTTTGTAAATGTTAATGTGTTTTTTTTTTACTTAGGTCACAAAGAGAATGGCGTCTGAAAACCAAAGCACAGTTTCTGAGTTCATCCTCAGTGGCCTCTCTCAGTCATTTCAGTTGCAGGTCACTTTCTTTTCTCTGTTTCTAGTCTTGTACTTGATAACTTTGTTAGGGAACTCTCTCATTATTACTGTGGTCAATGCAGACAAACACTTCTGTTCCCCAATGTATTTCTTCCTCAGCAACTTGTCATTTTTGGACTTGTGTTACTCCACTGTCACCATTCCTAAGATGCTTAGCCATGTCTTTTTGGAATATAAGACCATCACTTTTAATCAATGCATTTCTCAACTATTTTTTCTGCATTTATTTGGTGGCACAGAGTGCTTCTTATTGACTATAATGGCCTATGATCGTTACGTGGCGATTTGCAACCCACTAATGTATCACATTGTAATGCATCAAAGGTTCTGCTTCTGGCTGATGGTATCTGTCTGGCTAGCTGGCTTCCTGCACTCTTTCACACAAGCATTTCTGACCTACCAGTTACCTTTCTGCGGTCCTAACAGAATAAACCACTACTTTTGTGATGTACACCCACTCTCTGTGCTGGCCTGTTCTGACACATATTTCATTGATATCTTTATTGTAGCTAATAGTGGAATGATCTCTCTCAGTTGCTTTGTAGTTCTCCTGTTCTCCTACATTGGAATTATTGCAACCATTTTAAAAATGCCCTCAGCTGATGGGAGGAGTAAAGCTTTCTCTACATGTGCTTCCCATGTCCTAGTTGTCACATTCTTTTTTGGACCGTGTGTTTTTATATACTTAAGACCGCCTGTCAATTATCCAGCAGATAAGGTGGTATCTGTGCTCTACACAGTACTGACTCCTCTAATGAACCCCATTATTTACACGTTAAGAAACCAAGATATGAAAAAAGCATTAAAAAAACTTCTACGAGGGAAGATGACCTTCAAAGGTCTATCCAACATAGATATTAATGACTAAAGCCCTCCCATATTCCTTTAGCTCACCTTTCCTCGTCCCCCTCCTACAATACTTTTACTAGTGTGGCTGGTCCATCCATAATAATGGCACTTTTACCTATTGTGTAATACACCCTAAATCCCTCTAGATTGTAAACTTGTTTCAGCAGGATCTCTGTAAATCAAATTGTTATGTTACATACTACTTGCTATGTCCTGTCCACCCATTGTACAGCGCTACAGAATTTGATGGTGCGATATAAAACAATACATAATAATAATATATAAATATTTACAATAAATAATTATTCCTTGGTAACTTCTATAAAGCATTTAATCGTATTTATTACATAGTTATACATGTTAATTGTTGTGTAGGATACAGCTGATGAGTGTATATAATAACCTTGTTGGATATTTCTATGGTAATCATTTTCGTTTTTATTGAGGGATATTGACCTTAATCAGAACATCAGAGGTAACCAGAATCTTCTTTTTATGCAGAGCATATACTGATAATAGCATGTTGTATCATCATTCTATCTTATCATTTTTTATTCTTCACCTTCACCTGAAGTTCTGCGGGGGGATCTCGATTTTAGTCTTATAGTCAGACCTCTATTTGGTGATCAGAAAGTTAGGGGCGCAGATGTTTTCTTCACTAGAATGCAGGTTGTGGAGTATTAACATGATTGCTTGTACACGTCTCTGAACGGGTGGGTTTTTATAGTGAGCATTCAAAGCTACCCTATCATATAAATACTATTCTACAACAGAAAGGAAATACATATCGTATTATTGCATAATACACTGTAAAAGAATAGAATTGGCACACAAATCCACTGTGTCCCAAATCACATGGTCCTGGTTAACAATTACTTATGTCTAAACTTAATTCAAGTTCTCCCTGAATCTATTGGAGCCCGAGTACAATATATATATATATATATATATATATATATATATATATATATATATATATATATATACACAAAATTAGCCATTTCCCCTCCCCGGCATCATGTGACTTTTTAGTGTTACAAGGTCTCAGGTGTGAATGAGGAGCAGGTGTGTTAAATTTGGTGTTATCGCTCTCACACTCTCTCATACTGGTAACTGGAAGTTCAACATGGCACCACATGACAAAGGACTCTCTGAGGATCTGAAAAAAAGAATTGTTGCTCTACATAAAGATGGCCTAGGCTATAAGAAGAGTGCCAAGACCCTGAAACTGAGCTGCAGCACAGTGGGCAAGACAATACTGTGGTTTCACAGGACAGGTTCCACTTAGAACAGGCCTCGATAAGGTCGACCAAAGAAGTTGAGTGCACATGCTCAGCGTCATATCCAGAGGTTGTCTTTGGGAAATAGACATATGAGTGCTGCCAGCATTGCTGTAGAGGTTGAAGGGGTTGGGGGGGGTCAGCCTGTCAGTGCTCAGACCACACACAGCATCACTTTTGTTGCCAAGGTTTAGACATTAGTTGCTGTGTGTTGAGTTATTTTGAGGGGATAGCAAATTTACACTGTTATACAGGCTGTACACTCACTACTTTACATTGTAGCCGAGTGACATTTCTTCAGTGTTGTCATATGAAAAGATATAATAAAATATTTACAAAAATGTGAGAGGTGTAGTCACTTTTGTGAGATACTGTATGTATATATATATTTTTTATTTATTTTTTTAGCTTTTATATAATGTCCTTTGAAATTTTGAACCCGAGAATTTTAACATGTTATATGCTGTCTCAACCTTGTTGTAGGTACCTTCTCTATTACATATACAGTATATGATATACAAGTATGATATAATAACCTCCGTAATGTCTCATGACTACACTCCCCTGTACACTTTGATATAAAATCCATACTAAAGAAAAGTGGGTGCGTTGGTATGCTCACCCATGTTCTTACAGGTTATCTTTTAACAAAGTACAGTGGGGCAACTTCGTAATATACAAAAGAGGTGGAGCCACCACCTAAACGAAAAAGTAAAAGTAAATAGTTGTTTCAAAGAACTCGGAGCAAAATACAGTTTGAATACTCGACTTATCATGTGCTGGCTTCTTGTTTCATCACTCTTTCTGGGTAAGAGTGGGTTTCCACATTTTGTATTCCTAATAATATTAAGTGATTAGTAATTCATTGCAAACTTTGCGTAGTAACTTTAAATTATATTTTTTTCTTTATCTTTAAAAAAAGTTCAATGAACTACTCACTTGAAACACATTTACAGTATTGTAGGGCACTGAAACAGCATTGATACTGGATTGCTGTTGTCTATGTTCTTTCACAGTTATTTGCACATCCCGATGCCAAGTTTTCCAGCCTGATGAAATCAATGTGATTGAAGGAGACCGCTTTATTATTTCATGTCAGCAGAATGTTACTAGCAAGAATACAATGTTCTGGTATAAAAAGCATCCGAATAAGGGTCTGGAGTTTCTTACGAGTGGATTTGATGGCACTAAAACTGTTGGAGCATTTGTGATGGAATTCAATCCTGATACGAGGTCCACAAAGCTGAAGAGCATAGCAAAGCCTGATGTAGCTGCTACATATTACTGTGCAGTGAGTGACACAGTGATATCAGCTGGTTCACGATCAGTACCCAAAATGAAATTATTCACAAGTGACAGGAAACATCTGCATAACTGACAAGTACTGCTGCTCATCCATTGTGTATATTTCATTAATTTAATTCATACATTTTTTACAAAGATGTAAAAATGTATATGTTAACTACATAATGAGTACTTATCTCTTTGAAGTAAAGACTAAGATTGAAACATGATTTCAAAATTACAGCAGAACTGGCAGTTTTGTTAATATTAGACCCTGCTGCCGATATATATATATAAATATTAGGTCCTGCTGTTGATATATATATAAATATATATATATTAGCCCCTGCTGCCCATATATATTAATATTAGCCCCAGTTGCCGATATATATTAATATTAGTCCCTGCTGCCGATTTATATATAAATATATATATATATAAATATTAGACCCTGCTGCCAATAGCAGGTATAGATCAACACATTAACACACAAACCCAGCTTTGCATGTATAGATCAATTGAAATTCACTTGTGATCTCAGCACTGAAGGTATATATCAAATAAACAGAATCAGACATACAAATCCTGTATTTGCAGGTATACAATAATAATATATGAAACGTAGCATTGCAGGTACAGATCAAATAAATACATGGAAACAGCATTGCAGGTATTATTCAACTGAACAAGACATACAAACCCTATATTTGCAGGTATACATAAATAATGTATGGAAACATAGCATAGCAGATATGGATCTACAGAATAACACACAAACCCAGCTTTGCAGGTACAGATCAATTGGAATTCACATAAAAACACGGCATTAAATGTATATTTAAAACCCCCTAAATTACAGGCATAGATCACAGGTTGCACACCCCACAGTCAGCCCTTGCGTCCACACTGCCCGCATAGAACCTGGCCAGCACTCAGATAACACATAAGATACACCATCTTTGTCCCCAAATAGCCCCGCACAAGTCAACTTTGTCCCCAACCAGCCTGTGCCATCTTTGTCCCATATGCACCCTGCCTGTGCCATCTTGGTCCCCAAGGCTCAAACATCCTGCTAGTGCCATATTTGCCCTTCCACAATTACACATCTATGATGCACACAAACACATTAACTCATGCTCTCCCCCATTCAGACAATTCATCCACACATTAACTCATGCTCTCCCTCATTCAGACAATTCATCCACACATTAACTCATGCTCTCCCTCATTCAGACAATTCATCCACACATTAACTCATGCTCTCCCTCATTCAGACAATTCATCCACACATTAACTCATGCTCTCCCTCATTCAGACAATTCATCCACACATTAACTCATGCTCTGCCTCATTCAAACAATTCATCCACACATTAACTCATGCTCTCCCTCATTCAGACAATTCATCCACACATTAGCTCATGCTCTCCCTCATTCAGACAATTCATCCACACATTAGCTCATGCTCTCCCTCATTCAGACAATTCATCCACACATTGACTCATGCTCTCCCTCATTCAGACAATTCATCCACACATTAACTCATGCTCTCCCTCATTCAGACAATTCATCCACACATTGACTCATGCTCTCCCTCATTCAGACAATTCATCCACACATTAACTCATGCTCTCCCTCATTCAGACAATTCATCCACATATTAACTCATGCTCTCCCT
Organism: Spea bombifrons; assembly: GCF_027358695.1. Lineage (NCBI taxonomy): Eukaryota > Metazoa > Chordata > Amphibia > Anura > Pelobatidae > Spea > Spea bombifrons. The sequence goes on along the minus strand of NC_071087.1, from coordinate 109,546,574 downwards.
CATTCAGACAACTCATCCACATATTAACTCATGCTCTCCCTCATTCAGACAATTCATCCACATATTAACTCATGCTCTCCCTCATTCAGACAATTCATCCACATATTAACACATGCTCTCCCTCATTCAGACAATTCATCCACATATTAACTCATGCTCTCCCTCATTCAGACAATTCATCCACATATTAACTCATGCTCTCCATCATTCAGACAATTCATCCACATATTAACTCATGCTCTCCCTCATTCAGACAATTCATCCACATATCAACTCATTGTCTCCCTCATTCAGACAACTCATGCTCTTCCTCATTCAGACAATTCACCCACGTATTAACTCATGCTCTCCATCATTCAGACAATTCATCCACATATTAACTTATGGTCTCCCTCATTCAGACAATTCATCCACATATTAACTCATGCTCTCCCTCATTCAGACAATTCATCCACATGTTAAAGAATATTGAAATAAATAAAGTGTGAATGAGTGAGAGTATAAATTAATGTGTGAATGAATTGTCTGAATGAGGGAGAGCATGAGTTAATTCATGCTCTCCCTCATTCAGACAATTCATTCACACATTAATTTATACTCTCACTCATTCACACTTTATTTATTTCAATATTCTTACTACCCTCTTTCTCACTATTTACCCCATCTCCCTCCCTTATCACTTTCTACCCCCTCTCCCTCCCTTATCACTTTCTACTCCCTCTCCCTCCCTTATGACTTTCTACCCCTTCTCCCTCCCTTATGACTTTCTACCCCTTCTCCCTCCCTTATCTCTTTCTACCTCTTCTCCCTCCCTTATCACTTTCTACCCTTTCTCCCTCCCTTATCACTTTCGACCCCTTCTGCCTCCCTTATTACTTTTTAACACCTCTCACTCCTCTTTCCCTACTCACTATATACCCTCTACCCCTTTGTAGTTCACTCCCCTTTAAGTCCTGCGGCCGGAGAACAAGTGTCAGGAACCGGGTCCATAAAGACAACTGTAAAGACCCGGTGCGCCCAAAGATGGAGTTCAGGAGGTATTGCGCAGGAGTGGAGTAGGACAGGGCCTGGTGCCGGGTGTTGAGCACCTAGGGTTGTGCAGCCACATACCAGAGCCCTGACATAGCAGATGTAGTCCAGAACAAGGCAGACCCAAACGTGGCTGGATGTGGAAATCCAAACAAAACTAGGATCTAACAAAACGAACAAACTTGGAGATATCCTGCAGGCACCCTGGAGCAGGCATGAAACATAGCACTGGAATCATGTGCAGGATGCTGCAGCAAAGGACAGGGAACACGGCAAGGAACACATGGGAAGGAGTGAGGAGCCGGAATCCTCGGACGCTTCTCCTTTAAGCAAGGATGCTTACCCAATGACGGTGGGTCCTAACGCTAAGCCCTGCATACGAAAGTACTGATAAACCAAACATTGAATCCAAACACAGAACCGAGAAGGACATACCTTTAGACTGCAGACTGAGACAAACAGAACAAACGGGTGGGACACACCTTATAAAGGAAACAGGAGCTGAAGCAAAGAGCAAGACTGGAATCAAGGAATCAGAGATTCAGGACAGCATACAGAAATCCAGGAGTGGACCACAGCAAAACATGGGAACTGAGGCAAGGCAGGGAAAAACAGAGATATGCAGCGCCGCAGCCTGGATGGACCCTGACAACAAGGCTGCATCCCACCAGAAACTCACTGTAGGAAGACCAACCTGGAGGAAGGAAAATATTGAGGATTAGTTTCCTCCTCTATCAACAGAAAAAATGTTATCTACTTCTCTGGGGATTATTTTCAGTTTAGCCATCACCTCCAGGACCTGTATTTTCTGGGTCCCATTTCTCCCCATACTTGTAATTTCTGGGGCTCCCCATTTGTATTTTCGGTTCTCTCTATTCAATACTTTTTTACTTCTTAAAACAACTGCTGGACCAAAATGAGTAGGTAAGGTCTACGTCCCTATCATTGTTTGAGGGGGTATTTGATTCTATTTTTTCTCTTCACCTTGTAAATGCTGATTGGCCAGAGTAAAAACTCCCACCGGTTGCTGGACATATCAATCATAGCCATAACCATCACATTTTTTGGCTACTTCTACCGATCAGACATTGATATGTACCCTCCGTCACGCAGTCCCTTCCACTTTACCTCATCAAAACGGCTTGTAATGGCAGCAGCTACGTGTTATGACAAATAATGAATTTTTGTCACTTTTGCAGTTTGTTTTCGTCAGTTTCGTCAGAGATGGCCCTCATTATGGTAGATTCTAATGAAGGCTTGAAACAGGCAATTTTCGTTAATAATAAAGTTCATATATAAACAAATGCACAAGTCTAACTGCTGCCATTATATAAATCCAACTCCTGATCCCACCCAAGTAAAGTATTTGGCTCTATCGATTTGTTCAGCTGATCGTTCATGCACTCTATAAGCACTGCTGGTTGTGGGTAATAAGGAACGTGAAATACCCAGTGCACATAATGTTCCTCCACCCATTGTTTTATGGATTTGACCATTGTCCGATTGAATTTCCGGTGGCAATTCCAAGTTCACTTTTTCATCTTACTACTTACTGATGTCTGATCCTGGCCAGACAATCTTTCTCTTTCTTTCAGGTACCATTTCAATTTTTATAAAGGCTGTTTTTGGCCAACTGCTGCAAGGCCTTCTTGACATACCCAATTATTTATTAGCAAAACAGTTCAGACTTCTCCTGATGATCTGCTGTGTTACCAGGGCCTCCAGGAGCACTTCTGCATCACCGTGTGGCCAACCTCTCCCCTGATTGGAGGTTGTCCCTGTGGTACAAGCCGAGGATCAACCATGATGTGCTCCAGGACGCCAGAATAATGCAGATGAACCTTCAGAGAATAAGAAGCATAGAAACACTACTCTTTATTTACGGATCTGTCTGCATTATCCTGTACTTCATTATCCTGGACCACCTCCCCATCAGGGCCGAGCCTTGCCGTGCATCACAGGGACAACCACTCCCCCATTCATCCAATTAAGACAGCCTGACAGAGAGTGCCAAAAATCAAATTCTAATGAAAATCTGAATCTTTATGCACAAGTCTAATACTGTATATGCATACATATCTGAATCTGTATCTGAAAATCTGAATCTTTATGCACAAGTCTAATACTGTATATGCAAACATACATACAACTTGCGTCTTGCAAGATAATTGCTTACCACCAGGGGGAAACATATTACTGTTTATCAGATATACAGTAGATCCAGCTCTTAAAGAACACTTTTTCTTGTGGCTTCTATTAAATTATATTGTTTTCTTAGTTAAATTGGAATGACCATATGATTTTATTTTGTGGACCCTATAAGATAGTTGTCATGACTTTACATTATTGTTGTTTAGTAGCCATTTTTTTATTAAAAAATCCTGGTAATATTTTATAATGCAGGCTAGTACCGTACTTGCCAGATTATAGGCCGCACTCCCCCCCACCCACTTTAAGTCTTTAAAGTGGGGGTGAGGTCTATAACCCGGGTTTAGCACAGGGATGCTGTTCCAGGCATCGGGCAGGTGTGTCCTTTTCATTTAGCCCTGCTGTGGCCTAGAAGCAAGGTTATGATCCAGGTCCCCCGGAGCGTGGAAGAGGACCTAGATCCTCCTCTCTGGCAGGCGGTGGATGTCTGCCCGATGCAGACAACCTCTGCTGCTTATGTAAGAGCTTCTAAGACAGGGCGCCGGCGTTACATCACCTTCCGGTGCTCCACAATAGAAGCCCAAGCCGAAGTACCGGGCTGAACGCCTGTGCGATGCGTGCAGACAATCTCTGCTGCTGCCAGCACTTCTGCCGGGGCTTCTATGACGGAGCACTGGCACGGAAGCCCCGGCGGAAGTGGCGAGCAGCAGCAAAGGTTGTCTACGCACATCACGCAGACGTTAACTGGCTGCCCCCGCTAGACACCAGGGAGTCTTTGGCTGCATTGGTAAGTCGGGGGTCAGTAAAGTGTCATATCTAGGGAGCAGAGTCGCATATCTGGTGTCAGGGTGGAATATCTGGGGGGCAGAGTGGCATATCTAGGGAACAGAGTGCCTTATCTAGGAAGCAGAGTGGCATATCTATAAGTAAGGTGCATTATGAATTAAGGGGGGGGCTTAAAATGGCTATTGGTTTTCCAAATTTCTGCTTGTATATAACCTATACTGACTAAAGTTAAAATACACATATTCCTGTGCATTAGGTAAAATACTGTTTTACCATTCCACAAATGTGTATTTTTTCTTTAAAAATATTTTTTTTAAAAAAATAGCACCAAACTATTTCCGGCCTATAATCAAGTGTGGCCTATAATCAAGCCAATACGGTATATGTTCTCTTTTAACAAAGTATGATGAGGCAATTTCATAAAATAGAAAGGAGGTGGAGCTGCAACCAAAAGAAGAAACCCTTAAAAGGAAACATTTGTTTGAAACAACTCTGAGCACAATACTGTCTGAACACCCACAATGTGCAGGCTTCTTGTTTCATCACTTATTCTATGTAAGGGGGTTTTAGCTTACACATATATTATTGACTATATTTTTATGACAGCATATCTATAATTTATAGTTCTTACAATATCCCTAGTATTTTGAATAAGTGGTTTAAAATTTGTTTTAAAGTTCACATAAATTAATTATATTTCTCTCTTTTTTTTTTTATAAAAGGTTTTACTGAAATGCCAATTTTATTACACCTAAAGCCCATTTCAGGGCATTGATGTTGCATTATTGTTTTGGCTTTTTTCCTTTCTAGTTATTAGTACATGCCAGTGCCAAGTTTTTCAGCCTGATGAGATGAGAGTGAAAGAAGGAAACCACTTCATTATCCCATGTCAGCAGAATGTTACTAGCAAGGACACAATGTTCTGGTACAAAAAGCCTCTGAATAAGGGACTGGAGTTTCTTACGAGTGGATTTGATGGCACTAAAACAACTGGAGCATTTGTGATGGAATTCAGTTCTGATAAGAGGTCAACAGAGCTGAAGAGCATAGCTAAGCCTGAAGAAGCTGCCACATATTATTGTGCAGTGAGAGACACTGTGATATCAGCTGGTACAGGATCAGTACCCAAAAGGGGATTATTCACAAGTGACAGTCAAAGGAAACATCTGCTTAACTAACAAGTTTTGCACCTCAGCCATTGTTTATTTATGAGATATGTAACTCCCAGCAAGGTGAAACAGAAACTATGTAACATTACCAAGGTGCATAAGGATTTAATGTATTTCATGCATTTACAGGGTTTACCAAAATTCCAAGAACTCAATATCCAGTGAATAAAACACGCTGTATATATTTCATTCAAACATGCATTTTCATTTACAGAGATTTTTATACATGTATAATTTTATAGTGGTTCACTGACAATTACAAAAATGCAAATATTTAGAAATAACATAGGATTTATTAGATATTATAGGCTAGGTATCAAACAGGAACAGGCCTTGAACTCCTTCCTTCTTTGGGAATCAAGAGGACAGAAAATGAGAAGTTAAAAGGTAAGAGATTGGGAAAAATGGGAGAGAAACAATAGAGAGACCATGATGAAGTAGAAGGATGGGGAGAAAGGGGAGAGACAATGAGAAATAAGAGAGATCATGATAAAGGGGAAAGATAAATAAGAGAAAGATAAAGAAAATGAGAGATCCGGAGACAGAAGAGAAAGGGGATAGACAATTAGGGGAGAGCGAGTGTGTGTTTTAAAAGTGTATGTTAGGATATGTGTTTGGTTGCACAGGCAAGTGTAAGTAAGAATGTTTGTGTAATGGCACGAATAAGAACACACACTGTTTCCAAACATGACATTTTCACATTTCCTTTTTCTGGCCCTATGTCTAATTTAGGGCTGTTTAGCAGTGCCTTATTTCAAACAGACAAGCCAGTGTATTTCACTAGGAGCAGTTGTTCAGCTGCATCTCCAGATTATAGAAATACTCCACATGAATAGTTTTTTTTGGTCAACAAACTTGTTGACAGATGCTTAGGATTGTAGTGCATGTAAGCAATTATCTATAGACGTGTGTATGGTGAGCAAAATCACTTTGTGTGGCAAAAAAATTTGTTTCCTGGCCATTATCTTATGCATATTTTATTGTCACCAATATTTATTGTCACCAATATTTATCATGAAGAATAATAAATGATATGATAGAACGATAATAAAAAAAAGTACTAGTAGCATAAATGGGCAACTGCGTTAACCAACTAAACCCTACTCAGGAACAGGGGGGGGGGATGTCTGCTGCAGGAGAGACAAACCTTCAAAACAGCTGCCTCCTCTGTGAGCGGTATTGAAAGTGGCACCCAGGCCGCCTCCTCCTGCCGCTGGCGCCTAATGAAGTTAAAGGGGCCGGTGCGCACACCGAGCCGCCCAATGGCAGTGCCTAAGCACTTCGCCCCACGTCTTAAAAGGGGTGAGAAGAAGAGCTGAGGCACGACCATTGGGCGGCCTCTTTAACTTCATGAATGCCAGCCTCCACCCGCTGCCCTCACCAGACACCAGAAGCGTGGTAAGTTAGGGAGGAGGGGGTGGTGTTATATGGGGCTTAAGGCTTTTCTGGAGGCAGAGTGCCCCATGATATGCCTTTTAACCCCCTATATGCCCCTCCGTCTCTAGAAATGCATTCTATCCCCCTATATGCCCCTCTGCCTCCAGAAATGCCTTTTAACCCCCTAAATGCCACTCTGTCCCATGATATACCTTTATAAGGCATTTCTGGAGGCAGAGTGGCATAAAGGGGGTAAAAGCATTTCTGGAGGCAGAGTGGCATAAAGGGGGTTAAAAGGCATTTCATGGGGCAGAGTGGCATATAGGAGGGTATAAGGCATATTAGGGAGGCAGAGTGGCATAAAGGGGGTATAAGGCATTTCTGGGGGCAGAGTGGCAAGCCTTGGGGCAGATGTGCATAACTGGGGGGGCAGTTTAGCAAATAAAAGGAAATAAAAACAAAAAAAATATTTTTCTCAATCACAGCTTTTCTTCAATATGAAAAAATAGTTTACATGAATTAATAAAGAAATAAAAGTTTCTTACAAGAATATCGTGAAGAATAGAGTGATCACTGTTTTGTTCCACTGAATAAAATGGAACTTTTCATCTAAAAATGTTTGCAGTAGCAAATGTATTGATTCCATTATGTCTAATGTATTTAATTTATTAGGGCCAGTGGCGTCTCCAGCTTTCATATTTAGGGGGGGCACATGGGGGGCCAGGGACCAAAGTAGGGGGGCCAATTATAAAACAGTACATATACACTATATATATATATATATATATATATATATATATATATATACACACATATACACACACACGTTAGGCAGTTATTTCTCATTCTTTAATATTACCCCCTGCTGACAATATATATAAATATTAGACCCTGCTGCCGATATATAGAAATATTACACCCTGCTTCTGATATATATTAATATTAACCCCTGCTGCGGATATATATTGATATTAGCCCCTGCTGCGGATATATAATTATATTATACCCTGCTGCCGATATACATAAAAATTATACCCTGCTGCCGATATATATTAATATTTGACCCTGCTACCAGTATATATTAATATTAGCCCCTACTGCCAATATATATTATTATTCCCTGCAGCCAATATATATTAATATTAGCCCCTGTTGCCGATATATATATAAATACTAGACCCTGCTGCCAATATGAATATAAATACTAGACCCTGCTGCCAATAAATATTAATATTAGCCCCTGCTGCCAATATATGTTAATATCTCCATCTCCCTCCCTATCTATCCTATCTATCCCCTCTCCCTCCCAATCTATCCTGTCTATCCCCTCTCCCTCCCAATCTATCCCCTCTCCCTCCCAATCTATCCTACCTACCCCCTCTCCCTCCCAATCTATCCTATCTACCCCCTCTCCCTCCCAATCTATCCTATCTACCCCCTCTCCCTCCCAATCTATCCTATCTATCCCCTCTCCATCCCAATCTATCCTATCTATCCCCTCTCCCTCCCAATCTATCCTATCTACCCCTTCTCCCTCCCAATCTATCCTAACTACCCCCTCTCTCCCCCCCAATCTATCCCAATCTACCTCTTCTCATTTCCTATCTACCTCTTTTCACTCTCTAACCCCCTCCTAACTTTCTATCCTCTCCCCCCCCTTTGAAGTTCACTTACCTTGGGCTTGTAGAAGTCCAGCGGCGGGATCGCGAGGTCTCTGTCTTCCTGGTTCTGCCACAGTGCGCGGCTTCATTGCTGAGCGCCGGATATGACATCATATACCGGCGCTCGGCTTGAAATGCCGGCACTGCGACCAAGGCAGAGGCCTCGCGGTCGCGGAGAAGAGTGAGAGGCGCCGAAAGGTCGATGAGAACTTATTCCTCAGCGACCGCTCGGCGCCTCTCTCTCTCCTCCGGATCTATTAAAAAAAAAACAAAAAAAAACGGCGTTTCAATTGGGGGGGCAGACCGGGGGGCACAGCATGATGTAGGGGGGGCCATGGCCCCCTCTGCCCCCCCCCCGGCGACGCCACTGATTAGGGCCTTTTAACACTTTTGCTTTCTGGTATTTTAATACAAATAATGTGATAAAAAGAATGTTTTATAGTTATTTGTATGGCAAATAGTGTGACTCGGGTATGGATTAGGCGTGCGTGTGGGTACAAGAGCTTGACCCCGAGATAAACTATATGGGGCTGGTGTCCAAATGTTTCCAGGGCTGCTTTTCAGTCCCAGTCTGGCCCTGGCTGCAGTCCCTGTAATACACAGCAGTCACTACGGCTTCTCCACCCTACAGCAGTACATTTTCTACTCCAAAATAAACTATTACTTAACTTGCAGTAGGTGAACATCAATCTCAGCCTCTGTCACTGTTGCACACTCCAACTGCTGCTGCTACTGACAAGTTGAAATGGCATCAGCACATTTATATATGTAATGCTTGTCCCTTCCCCTTGTAAATGCTGATTGGCATGAGTGAAATAAGTAAGAAAAAACTCCCACAGATTGTTGGACCCATCAATCACAGCCATAACCATCCATGTGACCACCTCTCATATTTTGGCTACATCTACCTATCAGCCATTGATATGTACCTTCCTTAATCTCATCAAGGAGTGCCAAAACAGCTTGTAATGGCAGCGACTACACGTGGTGATGAATGGATGAACCCTTACAAAAAATAGGCACTTTTGCAATTTGTTTTCAACAGGTTTGTTGGGGATCGCACTCGGTATCAGAGATTCGTACAAATGCACGAAACAGATTTTGTTAAAAAACAAGTTTGTCCAAATCTGAAAACACAAGTCTATTAGATATTGTTCATATTGGGTGAGGGTTTTTTTTGCAGGTTTTACTGGGCAAAATGAGTCCCCTCACAATAACACAAATTTCCTTCAAGTCTCTTCTGCATTTCCTCTTTAGTGAGAGACTCATGTTAAAAGCTTTTCCTTGGAGTTTTCTGATATCGTAGATGCAGGGGATATGATGTATGTTCCCCACAATGCATGACAAAGACTGGAGGCTCACAGATTTGGCAGCAGCTGGAAAGCTCCCAGAAAAAGGAGCTGGGTGCAAGCAGGGCTGGATAGCCCTCCGACAGCCAAAGCGCTGACGACTCAGCTGGATAGGCCTCAGACAACCAGAGCACTAGGCAATCAGCTGGATAGATCTCAAAGAGCCGGAGCACTAGGCACGCAGTTGGATAGCCCTTAGACAGGGCACTGGGCACTCAGCTGGATAGCCCTCAGACAGGGTGCTCGGCTGATAAGGACAGGATGCTGCAAATATCAACAGATCAGGGTTCAATGACAGAGCCACAGCAGAAGGCTGCAACTCACACAATGCAAAGGCCATGTTTGCAGAAAGTAGCATGTATTTAAAGAGCAGAGATGCACCAAATAAAGAGGCCCAGTTGACACAATTCATTTGTAGCCAGAGTTCCCAAACCCAGAAGAGTGGCTACTAGAGCCACACAGTTGAAACAGCACTCAGGTCAGGGTTACTCAGCTGTTTGATAATGACCAACAACTTTCTTTCTCAGTTGTCACAGTTTCTTACCTTATTGCAATTAGCCAGCCCATTTCTTACTCAGTCCAGGCTAGTTAAGCAGCAGGGCTCATTAACTCCTTGCCCTTGTATTTTTTCCAGATACCAAGTGCATTTCCTGTTATTCAGTACATTCCTGTGTATGACCTTGCTTGGCTGACTACTGGCTTTGATTCTGACTTTGTTGATCTCCATACTCCTGACCCCGGATCGTCTGATTACCCATTCTGCCTAATGACTCTGGCTTGGATTATGATTTTGGATCACGATATGTATATATTTTTATTTTTATTAATAAAGGTGTTTTAGCATCATACTTTCTGTCTCTGTCTGGTTTCTGGTCCCTAACATTTTTTCAACATGTGCATGTCATCTCACAGTAGTTATGTTCCCTGTTTGTTTATATGTGTCCATACTGTGGAACCTCACAAGATAGGGTGGTGGCTATTTTTTACACACTCATTACATCCCTTCTTAATACTGTAATTTATAGTCTAAGGAAAAAATGAATGAATTAATAGAATGTATTAAGCACTCATACTTATTTACTCTCTTTCATGCTCTCTATCAATGGAGAATATTGCAGACAGATTTGCAGAGAAAGAGAAACATTTCTGCACCTCTCATTCTCTGTCAACGCTTCTTCATTATTCTTGCTTCTTAGAGTACTTCCAGAAAAGGACGGCACCATGGCATTAACCACATGGTCAGCCTCTCCCCCGTTCCTTCAATCAGGGGAAAGTGTGTTCGCGAAGGCATCTTCTTTTTAAAGAAGCGCAACGGAAGGCATCGTGAACAAGCTGATACCGGGAGAAGGAAGTGAAGAATAAAGTCAGAAGATTAACCCTTAAGGACCAGGCTTTTTTTTAAAATTTTGTACCCATTGGGACTGAGGCTGTTTTAACACTTTTGTGGTGCTCGTGTTTAGATGTAAATTTCTCCTCACTCATTTAGTGTACCAGCACAAGTTATATGTTGTTCTTTTTCAGGACAAGAAGGGCTTTCTTTCTTTTCAATCATATTATCTAATTTCCTATAAAACAATAATAAAATATGATGACAAATTGAAGAAAAAAAACAAATTTTCTGACTTTTACCCGAAAAATCTTTTACTCATCCAAAAAAGCTAATGAAAAAACCTGCTAAATAGATTCTATTTGTCCTGAGTTTAGAAATACCCAACGTTTTTATGTTTTTTTGCCTTTTTCTGCAAGTTATTGGGCAATAAGTACAAGTAGCGTTTTGCTATTTCAAAACCATTTTTTCCAAAGCTGGTCATTCAGCCCCCTGTGCTATTTCAGGTATTTTTGAAGCTGGCAAATGCAATACCCCCTCAAACCATATATTTTTGAAAACTAGACACCTCAAGGTATTTCAAAGTCTGGTATTTCCATGCACTTATTCTACAACCACCCTTTATCAAACTTTGTGGTAGTAATTTATTTTGTGTTTTTTTTATCACTAAAATTGCGCTTCAGGTATACATTTATAGCTCCAGGTATACAATACCCCAATATGTGTTCAGCAACATCTTCTGAGTACAGTGAGAGCCTCCATGCATGGGTTTGTCTGGTGTTTGGGGGGCTAAAAGGCCACATTTGGGAAGTGCACTTTCCCCCCCCTCATTTTGGTCAGTCTGTGCCTATGCCCTATGAGACCGGCCACTCAAATTTACCCCATCAAACCATTTATTTTTTTAAATTAGACACCCCTACGATATTTGAAATGCTTTTACATTAACTCTTTCCATGTCATGATTTTTGGGAAGATACGGCGCTAATTTTAGCACTTGCTCATAATAATAAACTTTATTTTGTTATTTTATTTATTTTATTCTTTTTGGACTTTTTTTTTACATTTTGCTGGAACTGGACGGTTCCTTTGATGCCTAATTATTTTTAAATGTTACCACTTTTTTAAGCTTTTTTTTTCCATATTTTTTTTTATTATTTTTAAAATATTTTACTAATCACAGTGATTAGAAAGCTGGGCTCCATTGACTTGCATGGTTGAATGCAGTACCTGTATTCAACCTGCAAGTGTAGCCAGAGTTCTCTATAGGGTCTGGAGACCCTCTGCCGAACTTTTCCAACTTTGTTATTTTTTTTTAAGGACGTGCCGCCATCTTTAGGCAAAATCACTTGCAGTGGCGGTTGTGACCGCTCTCCGGAGCAGTAACAGCGCATCCTGGGGTGAGTGTTCGGTCCCCACGGGGAGGGGCCAGACATGGCCCATGATGCCGATCTCGGTGTTGCTGAATGCCTCGACATCAAAGCATTACAGCAACACCGTTTAAGCAACGCTTGTTTAATGAAATGACGTGTCAGGCACGTCATACGTTGTTAAGTGACCATTTTTCTGTGACGTGCCTGACCCGTCAATGGACGTTAAGGGGTTAAGAGGCAAGAGATGAAGCAGAGGTGCAGGAAAGGAGACAAGAACACAAAAGGGGTAGGCTGAGAAGGTAGGGAGACATTTAGAGAGAGCATAACAGATTGTTAGTTACAGAGCATAAATAAGAATGACAGTATATACGTAAGTAAGAGTGAGAGTGTGAGAAACCGTAAGAGTGAATATGAGTAAGAGTGTGAGAGCATGAGAGTGAGAAAGCATTATTAAGAGAGAGTGGCAGCAGAAGAGAATGTGAGAGATCATCAGTAAAAGTGAGTGAGAGTAAAAAAGTAATGAAATTACTTCTTAGTTTTTGTTTAATAGGGGTTCCTCCTGGTTTCTGGATATTTGTATGAAATTTCGTTAAAATTAAAACGTGTATGAATCCGAATGCTCAAATCTAATTTGGATTAAAAAATATCACATGCATTTCTAACAATTTTAAATGAAGGGAATATTCTTTTGTGAATTAAACCAACGGGCAATGTTGAGGACCATAGATGCAGTGGTTGGCCAAGGATTATTAGTACATCAAATAAAAGACACATCATGATTACTTCCATTCACAATCAGATGTCCAGTAGTGCCATCAGCTCAGCATTGACAAAAAAGTGGGACCCTGGTACACCTATCTATCATCCAGAGAAATCTGTTCAGAAGTAGGCTTCATGGAAAACTTGTGGCCAAAAATCCATACTTCCGATGTGAAAACAACACTCTAGCGATTCAACTATTCACAGAAAAACAGGAGCTGGGATATAATGGAAGCAGGTGCTCTGGACTGATGAGTCAAAATTTGAAATATTTGGCTGTAACAAAAGGCAGTTTGTTCAGTACATGAATGAGTGTTTGCAGACAACAGTGATGCATGATGATGGTTCCTTGCAAGTTTTGGGCTGCGTTTCTGTAAATGGAGTTTGGGAAATTAATGTCCTACTCAATGTTGTGAAGTACATGCAGATACTTTTCCATCATGCAATACCATCAGGGAGGCATTTGAATGGCCCCCGATCTGCAACATGACATGTACTTTCCTTTAATTTTTGTATTCTCGGGGGGGGGGGGGTTGGACTCGTCTAGGCCTACCTGGTACATTGGTATACACACATCTCAGACCAAAAGTTCCCTTTTTGCCTCTATACCTTCAGCTTCTCTGATTTTGCCCATTTTTCCCTACCACAAATAAATATAACATATTTTCAGACATACATATATATGTATATATTTATATATGAATATAATATCATAGCTGATTACGAAGCATCAGGGTCAGTGAGCTTAATCACTGTATAGGGGAATCCAGTATCAATGCTATACAACCTTCAAGTTTATTTGGGAAATTCCATGGCACGTATATTAAAGATGAATGTGTAATTTTTTATCAAGATCTTGGCCTGAAAATTGGTTTGTCTTTTCCTACCTGTGGTTCATTCTCATAGAATATGAGGGTTATTAACTTGTCCACCTTGCCCAGAAAATGAAAACCCCTATGCTGCTATTATCAACAAATGCAGACATTTGATTCAATTTCATACCAAAAACAAAAGCTAATACAAGGAAATGCTATAACAGCCAGACCAGAATTGTCTATTAATAAGACAAATACAGAGGAATATTCAACAGTGAAAAAAAAAAAACATACTCCATGCTTATAACTACCACCAGTTAACTACCCTTTACTCTCTAAATACCTTATTTGCCTAAGCTTTGAGAGCTAATATACACATTATATGAAGGCAAACAAAAAGATAAAGATAATATACCGTATTGGCTCGAATATAGGCCGCACTTTTCCCCCCCACTTTAAGTCTTTAAAGTGGGGGTGCGGCCTATATTCGGGGTCTAGCGCCCGACGCCCGGGACATGCAGTCCCGGGCGCCGGGCAGGCAGCGGGGTTAGGATACAGATCCCCTGCAGCAGTGCAGGGGACCTGCATCCTACTCCCCGATACGCTCAGCCTCCCCTGCCATCACTTCCCACGGGGGGGGGGTGCCGGCAAGGGAGGTTGTCTAAGCGCATCGTGCGGACCTCCGCACGATGCGTTTTACCTCTGCCCCCGCCCCCCACCCGGACTTACCGGAGCAGACTCCCGGGTGTCTTGCGGGGCCGGCGGGGGACATCTACGCAATACGCGTATACAACTTCCGGTGCCGGCACATCCAGGGCCGGCACCGGAAGTTGTATTGCGTAGATGTCCCCCGCCGGCCTCGCAAGACACCCGGGAGTCTGCTCCGGTAAATCCGGGGGGGGGGGGGCAGAGGAGGACAGTGGTAGCGTATCTCGGGGAGGGAGGGCAGTGGTAGCGTATCTCGGGGAGGGAGGGCAGTGGTAGCGTATCTCGGGGAGGGAGGGCAGTGGTAGCGTATCTCGGGGAGGGAGGGAGGGAGGGCAGTGGTAGCGTATCTCGGGGAGGGAGGGAGGGCAGTGGTAGCGTATCTCGGGGAGCGAGGGCAGTGGTAGCGTATCTCGGGGAGGAGGACAGTGGTAGCATATCTCGGGGAGGGAGGACAGTGGTAGCATATCTCGGGGAGGGAGGACAGTGGCAGCATATCTCGGGGGGGGGGCAGAGTGGCAGCATGTTTTTTTGGTGCTTTTTTAAAGAAAAAAACTTTTTCTTTAAAAAAGCACCAAACTTTTAGGGTGCGACCTATATACGGGGGCGGCCTATATCCGAGCCAATACGGTATTAGGCACCTATTTAGGAGACACTAGATGGCAGTATAAGCCATTTGTTTGCTGCATTTATACCCAAGTTATAATGTATTTACCTAGAAACCGCATAATGAACACTGAAAATAAATACTTTTTTTGGATAGTCTCATGCTTTTAAATACGGATTGCAAAGTGAAGCATATATACTGTGTATAATATATATATATATATATATATATGCTTCACTTTGCAATACCTTTATCCATTTAAAAAGGAAACTTTTCTAATTCCAATAATGATGATGATGGTGGCCTCTTCCAGTTTGCTCACAATTTGCTGAACAATTACTGTGAATAGGCATTGTACTGATCTTCCATACATTTGAACACATTTATGAGATTGCCCCTGAAGTGTCTTTTTTCCTGGACAAATCCAGTTTGGCCAAACACTCATCTTAATTCAATCCTAACATTCCCTTAATTAATTCAGTAACCCTTTTTTGTACTTTTTCCTATTTAAAAATATATTTCTTATGAATTGTGTATTACATCCCCACTACTAAAATCACTGCCGTATTTTACTTACTCCCTCCTTACTGTGAAAAATGCATACCCTGCATTTTGACATCACCCTTTCCTCTTCCTGTCATAGTATCATCGTAATTTATAGAACAATGCCATTCTTTGATGCTATTGTCATAATCTAAACCATCCGTGTACTGAGTTTACTATCCCACACTGCATTCTACAAATGCCTAGCATTTTCTGTATTATGCCAAAACAAAAATTGTCCTGTTTGCTTTTCTGGAGAATAGTAATCTCCATAGGTAAGACTCTAAAGCAGAGTATTGGCTTCCATAATATCTCTGGTGCTCTCATTGCGTATATCCTGAATTATTTTCTTACCACAGTCCCTTAAACCCTTCACTTCACAGAGCCATATTTCTGTGTATTGTCTGTGCTCTTGTTATAGATGTTTACCGCAGATGTTGAAATTGCAATTTTAATGTTTGCCTTTCTTTTGTTTGCAGGCACAGTGAGCAGTCAAGTTTATCAGCCCGATGAAAGTATTGTTACAGTTGGCGATCGGGTTGCAATCTTTTGTAATCACACCATTTCTAATCCTGACTACTTCGCTTGGTACAAATTCAGTTTGGAGAAGTCTCCTTTATTGCTGATCTCTGGATATACATCAACTGAACCTAAAGGTCGATTTCAAATGACAATAGACAAAAAGAAGAAACATACATCCTTACTTATAATGTCTACTCTTGTACAAGATTCTGCTGTCTACTACTGTGCAGTGAGAGACACAGTGACATAGAAACACAGAAACCTGTAAAGAAAACCTACTTGTGTTTTCCGCATGTTAACACATACAGGTTTCAGCAGATGTGTTATATAAACTCATACTACTATTTCAAATTCCAATGAAATACCTATTTAAATTACATTTGCTTCAAGATACCATTTGTGGGCAATTTTGGTGTACTTTGTTATAGTTATTTGTTGGGACTATTCCCTAAGAAGTCAAGTGGTCAGTCAAGTTAGTGGTTAAGTCTGAAGACTGACTCAACTTGAGTTGAATGCACTTGCATTGACCTAGTGGCGACCCACTCACCTGTTTCACCCCAGGGCAAAGCATCAAGGACTGACTCTGTTTGGATGCTTTCCACTGGGGTGAAACAGGTGAGTGGGTCGTCAATCCCCCACTCATTCACCTTTTCCATTTCCAATGCTGCTGGTAGTGGTGCCAGCGTTTCTTCTCTGCCAGTTCACTTCCTGGCTAAAATGTCCCTAATGGTAAGGGTAGTTTCTCCCCTTGGTTGCGTCTGTTTGCGGTGTGGCACCGCCTGCTACCTCCGCCGGAGTAGCCAGTTTACTCTAGGGCCTAGTGTCTGAGCTCTGGAAGTCTGCTCCCAAACTTCATGGACTGACAGTGTTTGTATGTTTTGCCCTGAGGTGAAACAGGTGAGTAGGTCGCCAATTGCCCACTCATTCACCTTCTCCATTTTTCGATCATCTACTTTTTCTTTGCAAATCTTGCTTTTTCATTCCTTTCATTCAATTTTTTTACCGTCTGATAACCAACCCACCAAACATAACCCACACAAATACACAATTCACAAGGATCTTTTCTGTTATTTGCCCTGGCCTTTACTTCTACACTCACTAGCCTATAATTAACGCTATAACTTACACTTCACCCTATAACTCTAAAATAATATATTTTTTTGGCCCTCTCTTCTAACAAATACCTTCAAACGGTTCCAAATTTCCCTACAGTCCTGTTGTTTGCATCCTGTCAACTTTGGTAAGTAAGTATGCCCTTGTGGGTAAGTATGCAAATGTTGGTAAAAATAAATAAAATAAAACAACTTTTATAATATAATAAAATTAATATAATAAATGTACCCCTTATTTTTAACATCCATTAAATTTAACATTAGATATTATTTATTAATAATAGATCTTTAACCAAACCAGTGCACTACTACTATTCTTAAACGTAACCGTATATTAACCCTATAAGTATATTTTTGAGTTTTTTTTACCCACATTCTTCCATCCGCATACCTACCAACAGCCCCTACTTTTCCGTGACAGTCCTGTTTTCCCCCCAGTCCTGTCTCGTCAGATTTGGGTAAACTAGGTATGCAAATGAAGGTAGATAGAATAAATAACTAAATATAATAAATTAAATAACTTTAATAAACCCGTGTTATATACATGAGAGCAGAATATGTTTGTGTATTTTTTGAAGAAAAGATCAAAAGGTTAAACAATAAAGACAATTGTTCACAGCCTTCTTTGCTCATATTTACCAATATGTGCCAATATTTGTGGAGGGCACGTATGTACAGTATATATATATATATATATATATATATATATTTCAAGTATCCAATGAGCACTGTATTCAAATATAAAACTTTGCCGTTTCCGATAAAGTACTGTAAAATTGTCAATTTGAAATGATATTATAAGCTTCTTTTAATACATACTATACACTGGGAATGCTTAGTTTATAAATGTGATGTCTTGGCCACAATCAGGTTTCAATAACTAAGCAAAGACCATATATTAACATCTACCATATTTCAAAGGGACACAAACTTATTTTGGTTAAATGTGTGTCAATTAGAGTAATTGTGTAAGATTACCGTATTTGCTCGATTATAAGACGATGTTTTTTTCAAAGCAAATGCTCTGAAAAATACCCCTCGTCTTATAATCGGGGTCGTCTTATAATCAGACCTCAAATAGGTCTGACTATGAGACGACTAAGATCCAGATCCCCCGCAACTGCAGGGGACCTGGATCACCCCCCCCGCCCCACTTACTGGTGCTTCTGAGTCCCCTGGTGTGCAGCCGGGGCAGTGTGTAGATGTCGCGATTCGCGTAGACAACTTACCCTGCAGCCGGAAGGAGGTGTGGCTAGCAGCGGGGGTTGTCTGCGTCCATAGCGCAGACCTTCCCCGGCTGTCCGAAATCAGAGTACCCCGCACCGGCACCGGTAAAGGGAATTCTCTCTGACTGTCGGGGAAGGTCTGCGCGATGGACGCAGTCAACCCCCGCTGCTAGCCACACCTTCTTCCGGCTGCAGCGTAAGTTGTCTACGCGAATCGGCTGCATGACAGAGGAGTCAGAAGCACCGGTAAGTTTGGGGGGGGAGGCAGGGGAGTGTTAAATGGGGGGCATAAGGCATTTCTGGAGGCAGAGTGCTCTGTGAAATGCCTTTTAACCCCCTTAATGGCACTCTGCCTCCAGAAATGCCTTTTAACGCTCTATATGCCACTCTGCCTCCTGAAATGCCTTAAACCTCCCTATATGCCACTCTGCCCCATAATATGCCTTTTAACCCCCTTAATGCCAGAGTGGCATATAGGGGTATAAGGCATTTCTGGAGGCAGAGTGGCACATAGGGGGTCAAAAGGCATATCATGGGGCACAGTGGCATATAGGGTTAAAAGGCATATCATGGGGCATAGTGGCATATAGGGGGTATAAGGCATTTCTGGGACAGATGTGCATAACTGGATAACAGGTTGGAAAATAGAAGGAAATAAAACCAAAATATTTTTCTCAATCATAGCTTTTATTAAAAAAAATAGTTTACATGAATTAACATTTACTGGTAAAACTTTTTTCCTATAGGGT
Source organism: Spea bombifrons (assembly GCF_027358695.1). Taxonomy (NCBI): domain Eukaryota; kingdom Metazoa; phylum Chordata; class Amphibia; order Anura; family Pelobatidae; genus Spea; species Spea bombifrons. The sequence goes on along the minus strand of NC_071087.1, from coordinate 109,527,320 downwards.
CGTCTTATATTAAGGCTTTTTCTTTTTTTCCTAAATTAATATTCAGATTTGGGGGGTCGTTTTATAATCAGGGTCGTCTTATAATCGAGCAAATACGGTATGTTGCTTCAGCACTGAAATAATTTCACTATAATGGAAAGAACTTGTGTGGAGTACAATATTAAACAAGGCAAGAATTCAGCACATACCCACTGCATCAAAGTAACCCAAGTTTTGCAAGTCCAAAATGATATATTGATTATATTGATTTGTCTTCCAAAATGGGCATCACACAAATAATAAATATAAATTGCATTATATGGTTTCTATGCTTATACGAACATATGTGAGACAAAAGTCCTCGCAACAGTTTAATGCACAGCCAAGTCACAGATAAAGATGGTACACCATGACTCCTATCATTATATAGTGATCCAGACACAGATGGTGGTACAATATGACTCCTATCATGATCTAGACACAGATGGTGGTGCAGCATAACTCCCATCACTATATAGTGATCAGACATAGATGGTAGTACAGCATGACTCCTATCATTAAGTAGTGATCCAGACACTGAGGGTGGTACAGCATAATGCCCATCATTATATACTGAGCCTAACAGTGGTACAGAATACCTCCCATCAAAACACTGAGTCTGAAAGTGGTATACCAAAACTCGCATCTTAAATAGTGACCCAGACAGTGATACAGTATAACGTCTTATATAGCGATTATAGCGTGAGCCAGACACAGATGATGGTATAGTATAGGTCCTATCAGAATATAACTAGCCAGACAAAGATAGTGGTAAGGCATAACTCTCATCACTATATACTAAGCCAGATATTGACTGAGGTATACCATGTCACAGAATCCTTTGTGCCCTGGGCTCCTGGAAGGTCCTGGGGGCCAGCCTCCTCCTTACAGATTATGAGACCTGGCCTTGGAACGGGTCTTGTTTTTGGGGAGGTGGGTACAAGGGGTCCGGTGGGACTACTTCCCCTACATAGTGCTATGTTTCCCCAAGTACTAGAGACTCTAAAGACTGTGAAGCTCCTTTACAAAGTTGGGGTACCCTTGTTTTAAAAAGGAGTTTATTAAGACTGTTTGCGCCTGGTTACATTTCTGGGAAATATTGTTTTTATTGTACATGTCTCCTTGCATCAGCTATTGTTTGTCTTTACTATCAGTAGGTTACTGAGATAATCCGTCCCTGGTGTAAGAGAACAACCAGTTCCTGTGTTAGGTGCTAGGTGCCAGGAAGGAATCCATTGTACTAGTGTTCTCCTGGACTTTAAAAACCTTGTCCATTAAAACCTTTGTTTATTTGTTGCCCTATTTCTCTGACTCAATTTCAATTCAATTTATTGAAAATGGTAATGACAAATACAAGTACATCAAAGAATCATACATATGCGTTACAATTGTCATCATAAAAGGCAGTATTCAACATCAGGCTTAGCAAACATGGTTTACAATAAGAGCATACAGATATGTTCCAATAGTCATAGAAGGATATTACACATGGTGACATAGCACAATGCAAACTATAAACCATTACACATGGGGGTGTACAGATCATTACCATGACATATAAAAGTAATATTATCACAAGATTTCGGAGTAAAAAAGAAAAAAAAGAATGCAATTACCGTATTTCCCCATGTATAAGACGCACCTTAATTTTGGGGCCCGAAATTTGAAAAAAATGTATTACATAGTTATTGAACTCACGTTTTATTTATCATAAAATTCATCCTCATCATCCTCATCACTCCCATCCATTAACTGCCCCTAAATTAACCCTAAAGACCCCATCAACCATAACTGCCCCTAAATTAACCCTAAACACCCCATCAACTATAACTGCCCCTAAATTAACCCCCACCTCCCCTAACTTTCAGCAGCCCAAATAATAATGTTATACTTGCTGTTAGATGAGTTGCTGGGCCATGTGGACACTATAAGAAAAGGGGCAGGGCCAATAGTCAGTGTGACTCCAGGGAGGGACTGTTAATCAGAGGGGGGGTGGGGCCAATTGTCAGTGTGACTGGGAAGTAGTAACTGCAATCTACAACCACTGTATATGACGCACCTAGTTTTTAGACCCCAAATTTTTCGAAAAAAAGGTGCGTCTTATACATGGGGAAATATGGTAGGTACATTCCAGTTAAACAGAACAAAAAGAAAACAAACAATTGGCGGGAGGCACGCCATCCGGAAGTTCTAAAATAAAAGTTCTAAAATTTAAAAGTATGAATAAAACACTTGGTTAGCAGAAAGCCAAGAAGTATATTATGAGGTCATGTTATATGATGTGAACAAAAATAAAAGTGGACCACCGAGATGTAGAGCAAATGGATACGAAACAACTAAGGGAGTAAGACAGGTTGGGCAGGGGAATCAATGATATATCCATGAAAAATTGTATGAAAAGACAGAGAGGCAAGAAAATCCTGCCAGGGCAACCATTTTGCTCATTCCTATACACCCGGCCCTTTGAAGACATAACTAGGTCTTCCATATGATATGTGAAATCAACCCTTTTGAGCCAAGCTGTCACGGACAGGGTACACAAGTAGAGCAGGAGCCCAGGTGCAGGGGATACTACAGACGGACGGAAAGAAACGAACAGATTGATTATGATAATATGGTTTGTATTGCCAAAGAGAGTAGTGCGCCCCTTCCAGTAGTGAGTCGTGTGCGCCCCTTCCAGAGGGCTACCTGTCAAGTGCGCCCCTTCCAGAGGGCTACCTGTCAAGTGCGCCCCTTCCAGAGGGCTACCTGTCGTGTGCGCCCCTTCCAGTGGGCTTCCAGCTAAGAGACTTACCGTCTATATGTGTTGTTCTTAACATCATCTGCAATACAGATCATATCTACATATTCTGTCTGTGGTTTATTTCCTGCGCCTGTCTGTAACAACCCCAAGCCATCATGCATCGCGAGGTACAGACTGAGCCCCTTGTATCACCTGCACCTGGGCTCCTACCAGACCTGTTCACCCAGTTCGTGACAGCATTATGGCTGTATTTATATATTTATCACAAAGACCGGAAATAACACCCTATTCTAAAATAGCAGTATGCCCTTATAAACAGCATATTTAAAAAATAACAGAGCAAATGGGCGGGCAATGGATACTTGTTATTGCATCCAAAAAAACCTTGTACCTCGTTCCAGCCAAAACCGGTGTTATCGGATAATAGTCAGGAGAACAAAATATGGAATAGAGTTCATGCTCAATTATAACTGTGTCCCATTCCTCGGGCTCAAAGGACCTGCCAAAATCCCTTTGCCAAAGACCAAGGAAGTAGGGTTTAGTAGAGGTTCGGTGAGTTAAGAAATTTTTATAGATTCTGGAAAGCAGGTGAGCCAAGGAGTCGGCATTTCCACAGAGAGTTTCAAATGGGGTAAGTGGTCTGCTTAAATCATCGGGTGGGGAGATTGAGTTAACAAAATGTTTAATTTGGTGGTATATAAACTGGTGCCCGAAGGGTATAGATGCACCTTGAGTCACTTTAGCAAGAGAATGAAACCCCCCTTCACAAAACACCCGAGAGACACGCAGAACCGTCTCACCAGCAGGCAAGAACAATCGCATACTGTTCCCAGCTCTCCCTGGGTGGAAGTCTGGATTAAAGGAAATTGGCAACAATGGGCTAGGGTAGCTGGTTAACTGACACTTGATATGAGACCTCTTAATAACCCTAAGAGTAGGGACAATAGTCAGAGAGCCAGGCAGCGTAAGGCAACGATATCGTTCAGCAAGTCAAGGTATCGTGGAAATCGTTGGAAAAAGATAATTTTTAATTTGCACCCGCTGCTTAGGAGCACTGAGCATCCATTCAACCACCAGATTTAAATGTGACGCTATCCAATACCCCTCAACGTCCGTGAGGCCCATACCACCCTGTGCTTTAGGATGGGTCAAGTGTGAAGAGGCCAGTCTGGGAGAACAATTAGGCCAGATATACCTAGCAAAAGCCCTATGACAGGCCTTAAAAAGGATTTGGGAAGGAGCATCTGCGTCAAATATAAGATATATTCATTTTAATCACTCCCATTCTACCAAACCAGGAAATATGCGGGTATGACCACCTCCTAAGATCAGCGTAGATGGCAGACGGTAGGGGCATGAATTTCCTAGCACATAATTCGGAAAGCGTAGATGGGCTATGTATACCTAAATAAGTCAGGTAGGATTCACTCCATTTAAAGTGGTGGGACTGTGAGATCTGGGACTTGACACAGGGAGATATATGAGTACCTAAAAGATTGGACATTAAATTTATTATTTGACAAGGTGTAAAAATGGTTCAGTTTGGAAACTATATGAGAAAGGGACCATCCAGAGCATATCATCTGCATATACAGATAATTTATGGTCCAAGCCATCCACAAGGAGCCCTTTAATGTGTGGATTAGCCCTCAGAGTGTTAGCCAGGGGTTTCATCATCAAAATCAAAAGTAAGGGGGACAACGGGCACCCCTGACTTGTACCATTCGACAGAGTTATCCTATCCGAAAGGGTGCCATTAATACGGATATAGGCAGAAGGGTATGTATACAAAGCCTTCATTTGCCGTATAAACCTAGAACCCATCCCTATCCATTAGAGGACTTTAAATATAAAGGGCCAGGACACCCTGTGGAAGGCTTCTTCGGCATCCATGGAAAACAAATGAAAGGGGATTTCACGATGTTGGGCTAATGCTAACACATTAATTACTCTAATTGTGTTATCCCTAGCCTCCCTCCCAGGCACAAAACCAACATGATCTTTATGTATCAGACTGGTGATAACTGGTTGGAGCCTAGTAGCTAGGACCTTTGCCAAGATTTTTAAATCAGTATTGATAAGGGAGATTGGTCTATAGCAACTACATAGTTCGGCATCCTTGCCTGGTTTGGGTATAACAGTGATGTGGGTTACATTCGATTGAGGGTCCAATAGAGTACCCGTAGCCAGGGCATTAAACAAAGTGACCATATGATCACTGAAGGTTTGGGAACCAATTTCAGTAGAATACAAATAAGAAAGATGGTGATGCAGCAAAATACGTGTATATGGATTGTGTAAGGGGGAAAAAAAGTATAATCTAAAGTGGACGGATGTTGGGCTCTCCAAGTATCCATCAGCTGATTTAGAAGTAACGTCTTAATTTTAACATATGGAATATATGATTTACCAGTGGAGCAATCTAATCTTGGATCTATGACCATATTTAAATCACCCCCCAAAATAGTTAATCCCTCCTGAAAATCAGCGAGTCTAGAGAGGAACTTGACCAAAAAAGGAGTTTGGTCTTTATTAGGGGCATATACATTTGCCAAAGTAACCCTATGCATGCCAATGAAACCCTTTAGAAAGATGCCCCTACCCTCTGGATCCCTCCAGATATCAGTACACTGAAATGGAATAGATTTATGAATTATAATTGCAACCCCTTTTGTCTTAGAGGTAGGGGAGCTAGAAAAATAAGCAATCTGGAAATATTTATTAATCAATTTGAATTCTTTAGAGCTATGGAAGTGAGTTTCATGTATAAAGACTCTTGAAAGACTGTAAGATATTAATTAAGCAACCTAGACCTCTGTTGTGGCTTGTTTAAACCTGTGACATTCAGAGATGTGATTTTAAGGAACTCAGAGGTCATAGGGAATCACTAACCAGGAGGATCCATCAGATAGCGATGGCACGCCAAAACAACCAACAAATAACAAATAAGGAACATAATCAGCAAAACAAAGTAAACCAGAACAGGGCAAATAAACAGCCCAATGCTGAGGTATCAAATAGTGAGCCATGAGACCATGCAAGTGGTCACTAACCCTTAGCCGTCATCTAAAAAGAACAGGGTAGGTGGGCTCTGGTGGTGGTAAGTAGATATGTAGTGCAAAAAAAAGAGATTGTAATATATCATATAATATAATATGAGAAGTGAGGAAAAGGTGAGATGCTACATGCAACCTCTCCATTTAGAATGTAAAAAAAAAATGAGGGGAAAGTTGTCTTCACCGGGGCGACACAATGAGGCACCGGTATCATATTCCAGTCGACATCCGTCTGCATATGTGCCAACCATGGGTAAAAGAAGAGTTCCCGTGTACGAGGAAAGAAATGCTGGTTGTAGAACCACATCTCTGAGCTGCTGCAGTGCATCAAATGAAGCTTCCCAGTCAGGGATTTGAAGTCCAGGGAGCCCCAAATTTTCGAGAAATAACGGGATATCAGAGGCCTGTCGAACAATGTATGTTTTAGTGTCACTTCGAGCAATTAAGGCAAACGGGAAACCCCACTGGTAGAGGCCTCTCTTAACGCTGTGGTCAGGGGTTTCAGAGCTCGCCTTGTCTGTAGAGTCACCGACAAGTCCGGGAAAACAAAAATGTTTGTCCCACTTAATAGCAGCCTTCAATCTGCATTTTTGGAGAGTAGACTGCTTCAAAGGATAGTCATGGAGCCTGCAAATGATGTCCTTTGCTGGTCCCGCAGAGTCTCCAAAGGGCACGGTGTGCTCTATCAAACTTTATGGAGGTGTCTGCCGTCTCTGTAACCCCTCTAATCCTTAAATTATTTCTGCGTCCCCCGTTGTGCAGGTCCTCCAGCTGTCTAGACAGTAGCCTCAAAGCATTTGCTTGTTCGGCCACTTGAGTTGTGAGTGTGTCCACTGTGTCCATGATCTTAAAAATTTCACCCACGACGGCCGCCACGCGTTCTCATAGCTGTCGCACATCCACTCTGATTTCCGAAAGCGTATCTCTGATTCCCTCGGTTGCCTTTTCGATTAACGGAATCATTTCTTCCTTTGTAGGCAGCATTTTCAGAGCATTTTTCAATGCTGGATTGTGGAGCAGAAGAGTGTCTGGCCCTGTGTCTTCCAGGCCATCGCCGCTTGTACTGGCAGGAGAAGGCACCATCTTTGGGAACGAGTCCCTGGAGTCTTGATCCTGCGATCCCTAAAAATAAGACCTGACCAAGGTGAGTGAAGTTTCGGCTGAGACCTGGGAGTTCCAGGGAGCTTGTTGTACTTTCCCATGGTAGTTTAAAGCAAAATAACACACTTTTTATTGCGAAATTACGGAGAGGGTCTGCAGGCTTCAACTACAAGGCTTAAGCAGCCATCTTCTTCTGTAGCTAGCCACGCCCCGTGCCCTATTTGTCTGGGGGGGAAGGTTTGGTATAATTATGTGTGCATGTCCCCTAATAAAAGTTCGTAGCCCCTGGCTGACCCTCAAGCATTCAGTCTCAACTAATGTTCTGGGGGTAGCTATATCAACTTGAGTAGCTGATATTCTGGTATCAATCAGAAACTAGCAAGAGGCTCAGGGGTCGGTGATTGATGGGGGAAGCTGGTATTACCAGCCACCATACTGAGACCCACTACACACCGTAACTTCCATCACTATATACTGAGCCAACACAGACAGTTTTGAGTTCTTTGCTTAATTTTCATTTGTTTCATTGGGGCTCTTCTTCGTGTTTAGACATTCGCACAAAGTAACGAAATTGGCATCCCATAAAAAATTGTATGAATCTGAATGCACATGTCTACAAAGCACACACATATAATTGCTACTTACATATCAAGTGTTACATGGAATTGAATATCTTGCTAAATAGAATAGTATCATGATTTCACAAGGAAGAACCCCTAGAGGGCAGTCAAAGTCAACGTAAAATATGTTTGAACTCAAGATAGCAATGATTTTTTCTTTCAATTCATACAAATTCCTAATTCAGTATATTTAAAAAGTAAGTTGCACTTCGTTTTATTTCTTTTTATTTTTTTTATTTCAGAGCCAATACCAGAGACCTTTGTCTTTTGTGTAATTTCACTTTTGTGCAATTCCAAATACAGTCATGAGGGTGTTATGGGAAAATTTAGGCAGCATTCACACATGGACTAGAGCCTCTTAGGAGTTCCATGTGCAGTTTCTTCTTAGTGAATAGATGTGACAGGGCGTTGTTTGTGTTGTCTCCAATATGTGCTTTTGGACTTCTGTATTGCTGGGCCATTTGGTTGCACTTGGGATGAATGTTCTCTGCCTTCCTATGGTTGCATCATATCTTTAAGGACTTAAAATACCCAACTGTTCAGTATGTGTTCTGTTATTGCAAAAGCTGTATGCACATCACATTACTTAAGTTCTATACTGATGGCTGGTTCAATGCTGAACGTTGGTGTGTAATTTTTTTGTGGGCTGTGCTTTTCTTAGTCACCCTCTTTAGCTGATTTGCTCATCCTCTATTTCAACAAGTGCAATCTCTGCTCAACTCAACCTTTCAACCAAATCCTTCTGTGTAAAACATGTGGCTGTTGCCGTGTGCTGTTTTTTATTACATCAGTTCATTGGGTAAGAGGACTGAGCATATGAATTTACTTTGTATAGGCATTTGAAATGCTTTGATGCTATATTTTTCCTACTTCTCTTAATGATGATTTCCCATTTATATAATAGATAACAGAGGAGTAATCTGCCTTTTACTTAGTTTTTACATAATTCTTTGTATTATTTATATATTTGCAGGATACTCCAAAGCTGACAGTGTAATACAAATGTCTTCTGAAATGACATCTTTGATTGGGGAACGTATTACTATAAATTGCTCTTATGAAACAACAGATAGTGATCCATATCTCTTTTGGTATATCCAACAACCCTTAAAGCCTCTTCAGTTTATCTTGCGGAGAGCTGCACATATAAACGAAGAGAAAGAGCTTTATACAAAATATGCTTCTCGAATGAACAAAGTGGACAAATCCATCTACCTGAGGATTTCTGATGTCACAGTGTCTGATTCTGGGGTGTATTATTGTGCTCTGAGACCCACAGTGTTTACGTTTGCAGGCTGCTCTGTACAAAAAGTCTGCCTCTAATCATGGTGTTAACACTGAGTTGTATGTTTAGGTTGTTTGCACATCATACATGGAACACAAGGACAACCCATTGCTCATTGCATCAACTTACGTCTACAATAATCAATATATGTTATGTGTAGCTGTTTCATTACAACCATTTTTTCTGAAGATTATTTTTTAGTCTACCAGGTATCACAACTTGGGCAATGAAGTCAGGGAGGATCCTAGCTGTAGGGGATACAAAGGACTGTCTGTACCCTACAATACATAATTATTTACTGAAAGATATAGGCAGGACTGGAGAATGCAAACAGGGTTGTTTATCACAGACAGGACCATACAGTGAGATAGGGCTGCATCTCACTGTTCAGCCAGAAGGCAGAACAGACTGGAAACTCACCGCCAGGGCAGAAGCTAGATAGTCTTGGCAGGATAGCCCTCGGACAGAGTGCTTGGCAAGATAGCCTTTGGGCAGGGCACTGCAAGTAGCAACTGATCAGGGAGCCAGAACACAAGGCTGCAACACTACACAATACAAAAGCCTCATTTGCAGAAACCAGAAGCTACTTAAAGGACAGGGATGCACAGGATGAGGTTATAAACGAGGTAAATGGGCAAAAATTCCCACAGAAACACTCCAAAATCTCGTGAACAGCTCATTGGAAGCAGTCATAGCTGAAAGGGGGGGCAATTACATATTAATGTCTATGTGTTTAGAATGCGATGTCATAAAAGTCCCTGTTGGTGTAATGGCCAGGTGTCCTAATAGTTTTGTGCATATAGTGCCCAAGGACGCCTTTGGTTTATCTCAGTAGAGTGTCAAGGGCAAAAATCAGATTGAATAGGGTCAAGCAGGAAGTTGGAATCTAGAAACTTAGTTAATTGGATACAAACAATTCTTTCAAGAAGCTTGGAGGTAAAAGGAAGCAGAGAGATGGGACGGTAATTAGAGAGATCAGTCGGGTCGAGGGAGGACTTTTTCAGGATAGGAGTAATGGTAGCATGCTTGAAGAAGGATAGGACAGATGGGTTAATGTAGTGAAGGGAGAAGAGGTCAGTGGGTAGGGGGGCGCATTGTCAGAGGGAGGGTGAGGGCAGGGTGGTGACTGTGCAGATATGTAATCTCTGATAGTTTGAATTGTATTATTGAAGAATGTGGCAAAGTCAGATGCATTAAGGTTAGTGGAAGGGGCAGTAGGGATCGGTTGAAGCAGGGAATTGAAAGTATTAAAGAGTCGTTTAGTGTTGTGAGACACAGAGGAGATGAGGGAGGTGAAGTAGGTTTCTTTAGCAAGGTTGAGAGCAGAGTAGTAGGAATGTAGCATTCATTTATAGTGCAGAAAGTCAGACATGGAATGAGACTTTCGCCAACTACGTTCAGCAATGCGGGAACATCGTTGTAGGTGTCGGGTTACAGTCGTGTGCCAGGGTTGGAAACGTGAACGTCGTGAGTAGTTACTGGTGCTACATGCTCAAGAGCACGTGTGAGACTGGAGTCATAGACAGAAGTAGCGTTGTTAGGGCACGACATGTTTGAGATTGGAGAGAGGAGAGGGAGTAAATTGATTGATACGTTCTGAAGGTTAATAGAGCTGAGGCCTCTGGTTAGGCAAGGTTGGGGTGCAAGGAAGCGAGTATGAGGCAAGGTTAGAGAGCAGGAAAGGAAGTGGTGGTCAGAGAGAGGGAATGGGGAATTAGAAAGGTTAGTGGGAGAGCACATGCTAACAAAAATAAGGTCCAGGGTGTGACCATCATCATGAGTAGAGGAGTTAATATGTTGTTGGAGATCAAAAGAGGAGGTAATAGAAAGACATTTTGAAGCCATGGGACTCAATGGGGTGTCAACTGGGATGTTGAAATCCCCAAGGACAACAAAAAATATGGGATATTCATACCAGGTGGAAAACAGGGGTAACAGCAGGAGATGAGGGGTTCAAATGAAATATGGGATATTCATACCAGGTGGAAAACAGGGGTAACAGCAGGGGTATTCATACCTGTAAGAGAAGGAGATATGGTGGACATTAGTGATTGCCAGAGGATGGATGAAAGCACGAAGACCAGTTATGGATGTCTGGATAGTCCACATTTCCAAGAAAACAAAAATGTTGTGCTCTCTGCTTAGTTTTCATTTTTTTCATTGGGGTCCCTCTTCGTTTTCAGACATTCATAGCATTAATTAATTTGGCACTACACTAAAAATTGCACGAATCCAAATGCACAAAGCATAGACATATAAATGTCTAATATAAACGCCTTGCCACGTTTTATGTATTGGTAATTTCTGGTAAAATAATTTTCACAACAGCTTCAAAATAATCTTATTATTCCATTTGTACACTATATGCCATTGAATATATTTGTATTTTTAAAACTAAATGGAATAGTATAATTATTTCACTAATGCAAGGAAGAAACCCTAGATGACAGCCAAACCCAATGTAAAACATGTTTTCCTACTTTCCTACTTCTCTTAATGATAGTTTCCTATTTATATAATTATAAATAGATGATTAATCGGCCTTTAATTCGTTTTTACAGAATTCTTTGTATAATTTCTATGTTTGCAGGATATTCCAAAGCTGACAGTGTAATTCAAACACCTTCTGAAATGGCATATTTGATTGGGGAACATATTACTATAAATTGCTCTTATGAAACAACAGATAGTGATCCATATCTCTTCTGGTATATCCAACAACCCTTAAAACCTCTTGCGTGTATCTTGCTGAGAGCTGCACATATAAACGAAGAGAAAGAGCTTTATACAAACTATGCATCTCGAATGAACAAAGTGGACAAATCCATCTACCTGAGGATTTCTGATGTTACAGTGTCTGATTCTGGGGTATATTATTGTGCTCTGAGACCCACAGTGTTTACGTTCGCAGGTTGTTTGCACATCATACATGGAACACAAGGATAACCCTTGGCTCATTGCACCAACATAAGTGTAAAATGATCAATATATGTTATTTATAGCAGTTATATATTCCATTATAACCATTTTTTAAACCTATTTTATGAAGATTTTTTTTTAATCTTTAGTCTACCAATTATCACAATTTAGGCAAGGAAGTCAGGAAGGAGCTTAGCTGCAGTGGATACAAAGCAAATGGGTAAAAAAGGAACCAAAAAAATTGCCCAAATCAGTTTTGGTCCATTTGTCTACTTTCTGCCTTGAATTTTTTGTCTGGGAGATACCTTACTGGTGCAGTATAACTACCTTGTTTTCAGTTGTTGTGCTCAGACTTGCAATGGTATTTGACATGAAACCATGTCAATCTTGTCTTGTCTTTTGCAAGTATGCTTAGAAGAACTGATGCTGGTTTATAGGTAACAGGTGGTCACAACAAACTTTGATTTAGATTTTTCTTCTGTTCACCTACTTTGAACTTTCTTAAATGATACAAATGAACTATTAACATGTCTATTTTTAATGCATTCTTACTTTACTGCATTACAGCCTCAAATGTTTACAGTAATGTACATGGGTGTATGCAGGCTTTTTCAAGGGGGGAGGGTAAAATATCCTCCCCACCTCGCCTCTCTCCCACTCTAATACCTCCTTACCTCCTCCCCATTGCATACCATTTTAGCTCAGAAAGGGGGTTTCCTGCTTGGAGGAAAATGTAAGATACCGATTAATAGGAAAAAGTATATGACCATGTTAGCAGTAGCTAACAGACCAGCATGTACCTGCACAACATGAGAAAGTTGGTTTACAATAGCTGGTGGTAAAGATTAGTCACAACGACCCCTGTCTACAATTACCATGTTATTCAGCAATACTGCCTGACTGTCATGGGCAAAGTACAAGAGAAAAACATCCTGCACTAATCTAAAGCTACTTAATTCATATAAGTTCCAATAATAAATAATTACCAAAACAAATTATATCCATATGTGAATAAATATAAAAAAATACATAAACATATATAAAAATGTAGAAAATATAAATTTATAAATACAGATATGATAGATAATTACCGTATTTTCCGGCATATAAGACGACTTTTTAACCTATGAAAATCTTCTCAAAAGTCGGGGGTCGTCTTATACGCCGGGTACTGAAACTTACCGAGCAGGAGAATCACGATTCCCCACGAAACTGTAGCGTATCTCTAGGGGAGGGGCACCCGATGAGCAGGGCTGGTTGGGGAGATCACGACCTCCCTCTAACTAGCCCAACATTAGGAAGCTCGAGGTCTGGCACTTCAGACCCCAGCTTCCATGCTCCCTAATCACTATGCGCCGGCTATTGATGCCAAGCGCGGGGATTACGTCATATCCCGGTGCTCGGCATCAATTGCCGGCGCGTAGTGATGAGGGAGCAGTAAAGCAGAGGTCTGAAATGACAGACCTCACGCTCCCACAACTGGATGGAAGAAGATGAGAAAGGTAAGAGATGGGGAGAAAGGGGTGTAAGTGCAGTGTATGTGTATATATGTGTGTGTAAGGTCAGTGTATGTGTATGGTCAGGTGTGTGTAAGAGCAGTGTAGGTATTTGTGTGTTTATAAGCTGGTGTGTATATATATATATATATATATGTGTGTGTGTGTGTGTGTAAAGTCAGGGGTGTGTGGTGAGGGCAGTGTATAAATGTGTATGTATGGACAGGCGTATGTTAGTATGTGTAGATATATATATATATATTGTAACAAGGTGCGGGGTGTTGTCGTGGAAGGGGTATACATTCCCCCTCGATTTTGCAGGGTTTTATACGACATATAGGGCAGGCAGGTGCTCCACCCCGCAGTTTACATGCACCTGGACTGACACGGGTTCCAGGCCGGGAGTTTAAGCTGACTCCAATGCACTGGTCAGCTGCAGGTAATTAGCTGCACTGGCTGCAATATAATCTGACCTGTTGGACAGAGGGAGAGAGAGAGTTTGTTTGGAAGCAGCAGAGCTTGCTATGCACAAAAGAGACCATCAAAGAGGTTGGTGGGATTATGTTTTGTTTTAGTTTAGACCCTTAGTAGTGAGGGAGTTATATGTTAGTAAGCGCTCAGACGAGCTAGGCTTTTGTTTGTAGGGAATTTGTGTTCTATGTAATCCTGTAAATATCTTCATACGTGGACTACAAATAAATCGTGGTTGATTACCTAACTGAGATGTGGCGTTAATACCCTAGAGGACCGTGCTGTTTGGTACCCTGTGCGGGTGCAGGATCACAATATATATACATATATATATATATATATATATATATATGTGTGTGTGTGTGTGTGTGTGTGTGTGTGTAAGGGCAGTGTATGTGTATGGACAAGTGTGTGTAAGGGCAGTGTATGTGTATATGTGTGTTTGTAAGCGGGTGTGTACGTGTATATGTGTTTAAAGGAAGGGGTGTGTGAGGGCAGTGTATGTCTATACATGTGTATGTGGAAAATACGGTAAATACTCAAGTTCAAAGAAGTCCAATTAGAAGGATATTCAGTAAATAACAGAATAATTAATTCAAGGATTAAAGATACTTCCAAAAATAGTTCATAAACAAATCCACAAATTGATTAGTCTATCCAAAATGCACACTCCTGGAATAATTATCTCCACATTCGTAGTTTCCCACAAAACAGAAGAAAAAAAGAGAACGATTTTAAATTCTTTCCCTGTGAAACTGGATTTAAGACATAATTGTTTTCTCGCTATCTTAGTACAAGGTTTGCATCCTCCACACCTGTGGATGCCTTGGAGTCTGATGTTTAACCAACCGTCCAGGGGCATACCTAGAGTATTTGGCACCTGGGGCAGATTCCTGTATGTGGCCCCCCCACACACACTTTAAGACTGCATAGCTTCTATCGTTATATACTGGCGCAGACACTGAAGGTGGTACAGCATTACTGTTATTATTATATACTGAGGCAAACATTGAGAGTGGTACAGCATAACACCTATCACTATATACTGAGGCAGACATTGACGGTTGTACAGCATAACACCTACCACTATATACTGAGGCAGACAATGACGGTGGTACAGCATAACACCTATCACTATATACTGAGGCAGACATTGACGGTGGTACAGCATAACACCTGCCACTATATACTGAGGTAGACATTGACGGCGGTACAGCATAACACCTGCCGCTATATACTGAGGCAGACAATGACGGTGGTACAGAAAAACACCTACCACTATATACAGAGGCAGACATTGACGGTGGTACAGCGTAATCCCTATCACTATACATTGAGCCAGACATTGACAATAGTGCAGCATATCTCCTATCACTACATACTAAGCCAAGCATTGATGTGGTGTAGGCCTACCACTTCATTGTCTGGCTTAGTAGTAGGGATGCACCAAAACGAATTCTGGACTGAAACCGAAAATGCAGCATTTACCTGGCCGAAATCGAATATGACCCCCCCACCATAAAAAGAAATCACACTTTTATTTAAAGTAAGTAACACACTAAAATAGGACAAAAAAATTAAATAACAATATTCATATATATATATATATATATATATATGATTGTTAACAGCAATCACACTCCTATCATGCCCAGATTCCTGCATGTACTAGCTGACTTGGCATGATAGGAGTATGATTGCTAACATTAATGCATTCTCACAAACTCATTAATATTATCCCTCATTCAGACAATTCATCCATTCTCTCACTCTGTAAGGCACCTACCTTAAGCAGCTCCCGGCCGTCCTCTTCTCTTCCCCGGCAGAAACGCCGGCACCGCAGACTGGAGCATGAAGCAGCCGCTCGCGCACGCGGCCGCTTCATGAATATTTATGAAGCTGACCGCCGGCTGGATTCCGCTGCGTCGCCTTTTCCTCCTCTTCACTCTTCTTCTTCTTCTGTCTTCTTCCGGTTCAGAGGGCACGGACGGCGGTGGGCTTCAGTGTTGTGCGCCGGGATCTGACAACAAACCCTAGCGCACAGCAGCAGTTGCCGAGCGCATCGCAAGGGAGTGATTTCGGAGGTCATTAACAGACCTCCGGCTCCCTTAAGTGATTTTAAGCCGGTTAAAGGGAGATCCTTGATCTCCCCAACCGAGCCTGCTCCTCCAGCGGCAGACATTACTGTTGACGAACTGACATCAGAATATGTGAAAGAAAAATATGTGTGCTGGGAAGGTCCTGTGGTCCTTTGGAGTGTATGACCTGTAATCTATATCGGCAAGGCTGGGTTTGTGTGTTATTTAGTTTCTTTCTACCTGCAATGCTATGTTTCATGTGTTACTTATTAATGCATGCAAATACAGGGTTTGTTCAACCTATTCGGTTGATATATACCTGTAATGCTTTGTTTCCATCTGTTGTTTATTTGAGCTATACTTGAATACATCAGGGAGGAAAAGAGAGATGTGGCACAGTGAAGGAGGGGACAACAACATGCAGCACACAGAGGACGCCACCTTCATGTTGAACCTGAGGTCTAAAATTGAGTAGTTTGGCATGACCAAAGCGAAAGAAGCAAGCATTCCCATGCACACAGCATATCTATTGACAGACATCAAAGTTTCCATGTCGCTCCCCTGTAGACTCGAAAGTGAGGCACGTCAAAGGGTCTGGACCCTGGTTATAAGGTATGTCAAACAAAAGAAAGACTTGACTCTGAAACTGTCTGCAACAGAAGCAGAATATATATCTACTGTCAATGCCCGTCAAGAAGTTGTTTGGTTGCGTCAGTTGCTTGAAAATCTTGGAGAACCAATGTCCCAGCTTCTTATATGAGGACAATCAAAGATCCATTAATTGCAAACAGTGAGATGATCAATGCAAGAACCAAAACATATTGATGTCAGACATCATTACATTCATGACTTGGTTGAACAAAAAGTCACTTACAAGAAACAGATTTGTTGAACTAAGCTCCAAAATGGAAACATAAGACGTAGTTGTTGAGTAAGGGTGTTAGAATACTATGTTCATGTTTTCTGTTGCAACAACTATTGTGTATGCAGTTTATGCGTTAATTATTGTTCCGTCAGTAGGTGGTGCTGATTTCACTGTTCACTGTTGTATTGTGGTATCTTCTTGTTTGCCTAGAAAACTTTTTGTAGGCTGTAGTCTGGTTTTGTGGGGATTAGACCGTGTACACTATATTTATGGAAAGCTTTAAGGATTTTCTAACAGAAGTCACTCATTTTCCTGTTTGTCTTTCACACAGACCATGATTTTTACTGATATACCTTCCCTGGTTTTGATGGTAGGCCCCAAACTGTATTCTAAGTCTGAATTGAAATCAGATGCCAAAGAATATTCATTGGCTAACACTGCACAACCTTTTATCTATTTTTTAAAAAAAGCAATTATATCTAGCAATTAGGTTAGGGATTATGCTATTGCATAAAGGGTAGTAATGGGGTACAGTTTGTAGCTAGAGATAGTGTTAGACACAGTTAGATGTTAAGGTTAGGTTAGGGTTACTTAGTTACTATATGATGATTAGATTAGAATGGACACACCAAAGATCTGTGACCCAAAGAGTCACTAAGGACAGTCTTTATTTACAGCTACACAGAATAGCAATTTATCAAATTGCAATTTCATATCTCTTCATTCTACATTGGTAAATTCAACAGAAACCTTATATCTCACCTTTGCAAACATGAAGGATTTTGCTGTAATTTTCTCAAAAAACTAATTCAGAAAAGCATCTCAGTGCACGTGAATTTATAAACTGCCTCGTTAAAATATTCAGGAAGTTGGGGAGGGTCATGTAGAATGATTCTTATTTGTTTAACACATACTAAACCAGTCAAAACCTTCTGCCTCTAAAATGAAGCTATTGTTGGATTTAGTACTCTGGATCATTTCATTAGGTAAAAAACAATTTTTTGTGAATTTTTAAACTCTAGTTTAGCTTTCTGTCAGGATTTGATTGGTGTTTTTGTTATATAACCCCTGTGTATGAAATATTTCATTGTATAGTGTAGTGATATTCAAGATTGTACTTAATGATCATTTCTGCTTATGTTGAACTGTAAAAATACAGTGTGTCTTGTCTTTGCCATTTCATTATGTAATTTCACTTTTTTTTTTTGATCAAAGGGTACTCCGTATCAGACTCTATTATCCAAACACAACCTAAAAAAAAAAGTGCAGAGGGAAGTCAAGTTCAGCTTGATTGTATATATGAAACAACGTCTAGCAATGCAGTTTTGTTCTGGTATTTTCACAAGTCGGAAAAGTCTTTACAATATATTTTGAAAAAAAACACCTATGCTAATGACAAGGAGGAACCTGGTACAAGGTATTCATCTGAATTGAATAAGGACAATAAATCCATCTACCTCATGATTTCTGATGTCACGGTGTCTGACTCTGGAGTGTATTACTGTGCTTTGATGCCCACAGAGTCTACATCTCAAGACTTAGCAGTACAAGAACAACCAGAATGAGGAATCTGCACACTGCAAGGGAACCCAGGTGCTTAACTGTGCCAGGAAGGGCCAGTTCCCCAGTAAATCCAGTAGATAAATAAAGGCTCCAGGCACTCAAGAGTTCCAATGTCAGGCAGACAAAAAACAACATTTCAACCTAAAAAGCAGTACAAGAAGTCTGCTGCTGTCTTTTGGTGCTGAATGGTGACTTATCAAGCATCAAATATGTTTAAAGATGAAACAAATACTTTTAATGGCAATATGTATCACAAATCATCAAACATGTAATCCATGTTTACTTTTGTAGTTTTGACAATCTTTTTATTTTATGCATTGAATTTTATGCATTAAATTATTTCTATACTTTGGAATGATTAGCATTTGTTACAACCAAAGCCTACATTATAAAAGGAAATGGTAACCCCTTTAACTTTAGGTAGACGTTTACATATTTTGTCACGAAGACCCACAATTATAAATTTTTCTACACTTCTAACTTAATAATTTAAATTAAATAAATCAATACCCCTGACGAAGATGATCTATGTCTCAGCGAAACGCGTGCCGGGTTGTTTTTGTTTAAGCAATTGATATTTTATTTATTTTGCTTACGGTTCCCTTAAGTCTGTGAAAAATATATTTTTCGTAATAATTATTGGGAATCAAGCTCTGTTCACACTGAGCAGTCTAATTGGGATGCTGCCTTGTGATTCTAATAGAGAGACAGAATTGTGGTACTTTTTATGTATATACGGTAACATTATATTTGTTTGTATATAACATTATGGCTGCCTGCCTAATATTGTGCAGATCCCCCTTTTGCTGCTAAAACAGCCCTGACCCATTGAGGCAAGAACTCCACTAGACCTCTGAAAGTGTGCTGTGGTACCAGGCACCAAGATGTTAGCAGCAGATCTTTTAAGTCATGTAAGTTGCAAGGTGGGGCCTTCATGGATGCATCCTGATGCCATATGTTCTCCAGGTAAGCGACGTACATGCACCTGGGCATCCACGTGATGTAAAAGAAAACATGATACATCAGACAAGGCCACTTTCTTCCATTCCTCTGTGGTCCAGTTCTTATGCTCACATGCCCATTGTACAGGATTTCGTCAGTGGACAGGGGTCAGCATGGACACCCTGACTGCCCCATAAATCTTTTTATCAGAACCAGCATTAACTTTTCCAGCTATTTTACCTACAGTAGCTTGTCTTTTTTAATTTGACCACACAGGACAGCCGAGTCCCTCCCACATGCATCAATGAGTCTTGGCCATTACCCTGTCGCCGGCCCACCGCTTTTCCTTTCTTGGACCACTTTTGATAGGTACTGGCCACTGCAGACCAGGAACACCTCGCAAGAGCTGCAGTTTTAGAGATGTCTGACCCAGTCACCTAGCCATTGCTATTTGGCCCTTGTCAAAATCACTCAGATCCTTACGCTTGCACATTTTCTCTGCTTCTAACACATCAACGTTCATTTGCTGCCTAATATATCCCACCCACGACAAGTGCCATGTTAACAAGATTATCAGTGTTATTCTCTTCGCCTATGAGTGGTTATGGCTCATCAGTGTACGTCCTAGCTAAACATATTTTTTTGCACTGGACAAAACATCTAAATCAGGACTAACCAAATCAACCAAAACATGTTGATTTAACGCCCACCAAACACTTTTATTAACAAATGAAAATAAAATTAATAAAGGTTAAACTTCCTCACTAACCAAACTTAGACTACTCACCACGCATCTTAGTAGCATGAAAACCCTAACCTAGTGTTAAAATTCCCCACTCAATAATGTTGTTTAATTTCTCATAAGTCAAATTTCTCACCCAAGATTTGACGGTACATGGCCCCATCCATCGTCCCTTTGATACTGTGAAGTTGTCCTGTTCCCTTAGCAGAAAAACACACCCAAAGCACAATGCTTCCATCTCTCTTTAAGAGAGTGTTCCTAATCTCAGCTTTTTACCTGTATAAAAGACACCTGGGAGCCAGACATCCTGCTGATTGATAGGGGATCAAATACTTATTTGTTAAATGCAAATCAATCAATACATGGAAACATAGCATTGCACGTATAGATCAACAGAACACACAAACTCAGCATTGCAGGTATAGATCAACTGGAAATCACATGTAAACTCAGCACTGACGGTATAGTTTAAATAAATAACACGTGGAAACAGCATTGCAGGTATTAATCAACTAAATAAGACATACAAACCCTGTATGTGCAGGTATACATAAATAATGTATGCAAAAATAGCATAGCATTCACACTTTCATTCACATAATTCATCCACACAATCATTTATTCTCTCACGCATTCACACAAATCATTTACACATATTCATTAATGCATTGCCACAAATTCATTAATTATCTCACTCATTCAGACAATTCATCCACACATGAATTCATCATTCTCTCACTTATTCTCACTATTTATTTCAATATTCTTACTTCCCCTTTCTCACTATCTACCTCTCCTCCCTTTTCTCACTATCTACCCCCTCCCCCCTTTTCTCACTATCTACCCCCTCTCCCCCTTCTCACTATCTACCTTCTGTCCCCCATTCTCACTATCTACTCCCTCTCCCCCTTCTCACTATCTACCTCCTCTCCCCCCATTTTCACTATCTTCCCCCTCTGCCACCCTTCTCACTATCTTCCCCCTCTCTCCTCACTATCTACCCCCCCCTTTGTAGTTGACTTACCTTGTAGAAGTCCTGCAGTGAGAGCTCTGCCCTGGTGCGTGCTCCTTCACTGCTGAGCGTGTCATATTTCGGCGCTCAGCATGAAATGTCGCAACCGAGCAAGTTGCCTCGCGGACGAGACTGAGAGGCACTGAGCGGTTGCTGAAAACGTATTCATGAGTGACCGATTGGTGCCCCTCTCTCTCCTCCATGTAAGGACAGCATTTCAATTGGGGGGGACTGATTCCGGGATAATGCATTGTCCCAGATTGAGGCTGCCCCGGACATGTGGTCACCCTAGTGGCATATAGAAGGGTATAAGGCATATCAGGGGGGCAGAGTGGCATATGGGAGTGTAAGGCATATCTGGGGGCAGAGTGGCAAGCCATTTTCTCAATTATAGTTTGTATTAACTATGAAGAAATAGTTTATATGTGAATTAATATTTACTAGTATTTTTTTCCTATAGGGTAGTCTTATGTTCAGGCTTTTTCTTTTTTTCCTAAAGTAAGGGGGTCGTCTTATAATCAGGGTCATCTTATATTGAAGCAACTATGGTATTTTAGACCTGCTTTTGGTGAATAATATCCTGCTTTGTGTCAAGTAAAATACTGCCCCAGAGAAAGATGCTGGGCTTGCATTCAAACTACAGTGCTGGTAGTTTGCAAACCATGGTAAGGTTCCCTGGGGTGGAGCATCTGAAGAGCAGGTTTGGTCAGTGCCGGAACAGCACTAATTGCTGTTTAATCCCTAAAGGACAAAGCTGTTTTTGTATTTTTTGCACCCTTTGTGGCAATGGTTTTAAAATTTCTGCAGTGCTGATATTTAGCTGTAATTTTCTTCTCCCTCATTTAGTGTACCCGCACAAATTATATATTGTTTTATTCAGGAAGGGCTTTCTGTAAGTAGTATTATTTAGTATTATTTTGATTCTATCATTTATTTTACTATAAAAACTATACAATAAAATGAAACATTGAATTTTTTAAAAACTTTATTTGAAAAACATTTTCCTCATCTGCAAAAACTAATAAAAAAAAACCCCGCTAAGTAGATTCTAATATTTGTCCTGAGTTTAGAAATACTCAATGTTTTTAGGTTTTTTTTTCAACTTATAGGGCAATAAGTACAAGAAGCATCTTGCTATTTCAAAACCATTTTTTTCAAAACTGATCATTCTGCCCCATGTCCTATTTGGGACATCTTTGAAACAGGTCAGTTCAATGTACCCAATCAAACCATATATGTTTTAAAAAAAAACACCCCAAAGTATTTCAAATGTTAGTAGTTGAACTCTTTGTTTGCTTGAGTATGTGGGAACAGAGGTTAGATCTCCATATTCAGTTTAAATTTCTACTGATTCTTTAAATGTAATCTCTTAAAGAATATACTTGATTTACACTTTCAGGCGATGATAATCTTAGTTGCTGCCATACAATGGATGGCATAGGTGCGGTATTCAGTTGGGAAGTAAACCAATATATGCTGTATTGCGTAGACATCCAGCCCTCTGGAAGGGCTTCAGGAGCTAAAGGGCCGTGCAGCCTCCTCTGGCATCAGGTCCTTTAACTCCTGACGGCGAACCTACGGATATCCGCTCCCGTTAACCTGTGATGCTGCGTAGATAAGGTAGGCTAGATGGGGAAGGGACAAGGGAGATTAGTAAACGAAGACGGACACGAAGATTCTTCTTGTTGTGTCTTCGTATACATTTTGCCGCTGCCATGTTGGTATGTTCGGTATTCGGGCTGATCAATGAAAATGCATCCTTTGTGTTCCTTTTCATGTTCGCTCGAATACGAATACACAAGTCTACTAATAACTACTTAATAACTGGCCCTATGTGGAAAGGTAATTGTCCCCTAAACCAACCTATTAACCACATTTATTTGATAGTTGTGGGCAATATTACTAGACACACCCAGGAATGATTACTGCCAGCCTCATTGAATCTAAATACCAATAGAACTTGCAAAGTCAAGGAAGCTAAAATGTCTAATTAAGCAGCACATGATGCCACATTCTAAGGAAATAAAAGAATGATAAGAATCAAAGTCATTGACATTTATAAGTCTGGAAAGGATAACAAAGCCATTTCTAAGCTATGGAACTCAAGGGAACCACAGTGAAAACTTTTATCTACAAAAGGAGAAAATTGAAACAGTGGTAATCCATCCTAGGAGTGGCTGGCCTACCAGGAGGTCACAAAAAAATCCAGATTTATATTTAAAGGTATGTATTGTTCATGTTTTCAAAAATAAGAAAGAAACTGTAGAAAAATGGCATCCATGGGAGAGTTGCAAGGCAAGAACTACTGCTGACCAAAATGAATACAAAGGCTTATCTCACAAAAACAAAAGGCTTCCGGGATAATATTCTGTGGACTGTTGAGTTAAAAGAGGAGCTTTTTTGAAGACATAGGGCTTGTTACATCTGCCGTAAAGCTAATGCAGTGTTCCACAATAAGAACATCGTACCAATAGTCAAACACAGTTGTGGTAGTGTGATGATCTGATGCTACTTTACTGCTTTAGGACCTATATGACATCCCATAATTGATGGAACCATGAATTCAGATCTTTACAAGAAAATCCTGAAGGAGAATGTCATCGATTTGCGACCTAAAGCTCAAGCACAGTTGGGTTATGCAGCAGGACAAGCACACAAGCAGGTCGAGCTCTGCATGGCTCAAAAGAAACAAAAGGAAAGTTTAGCGATTTAGTTCTAACTTGATATGATATGCAGTGGCAAGACCATAAAAAAGGCAGTTCATGCTTGAAAACTTTCTATTGTGGCTGATTTAAAACAATTCTGCCATGAAGAGTGGGCCAGAAGTCCTCTCTACAGCGATGTAAAAGACTCCTTGCCAGTTTTCACAAAAGTTTGATTGCAGTTATTTCTGCCTAATAGTGATAAACACTAATATAGGTTTTGATAATTGTTTACCTTCAATAAATGAACATTTAAAAGCTGTATTTTGTGTTTACACACGTCATCTTTCTTATGAATATTTAAATTAGTTGGATGATCTGAAACATTAAAATGTGACAAATAAGCAAACTAGAAGAAATCGGGACAAAGATAGCATAATGAGCTTAACGGTTTAACCTTAATAAGCAATACATTCGCGATCGCTGTTAGTTGTTTAATCTCTGCAGCCAAGTGACTTATTATATTTTAGGGCAGCTGGGTGAGGCAACATTAGCTTTCTGTTACTCTAGAAAAAAAGAATAAAAAAAGACCAGGTACTCACATCTTTCCATTATCGGGTTACTGGAGCTAAAAATACACTTTGTTGACAGGTGAATAATGTTTCCAAACCAATAAATCTTATAAAAACTTCTTAACAAAGCAGAATTAATATGCAAAAGACAATTAACCATTAAAAAAAAAGTTACATTTTGATAGCTCTAACTGTAGTGCCAACCCATAAATCTTTAGATTGACATTGATACTTTAAGACTTTTTTTCTCCCTCTTTTTTGGATTTGACTTATAAAGCAGCATTATACACTGTACATAAAGCAGTTTTGGTCATGAGTGTCTTCATCTGGGGCAAATGGCTACACTTCCCCTCCCCATAACCACTTCTATGGGCACCCATGGTTTTGCTTTATGCTTCAGGAGTGTTGACTTGAAATGGGTGGAGCATTTTAGGAGGCACTATATCTAGAGAGAAGTTTTTTCGTTATACAATACATTCTGAAACATTGGCTACTACAAGCTTATTGAGGGTCTCATTCATGTCGTTCCTTACACTCTTATTTTGTCTTTTATGGAGTAAGTATATTACATCATAAAATTACGTGTTGTACTGCCACTTATAGTTTTATTTTATATTATACACTTTTACTTTGTGTGTGGTTTAAACATTACAACTGAATCATAGATAGGTCACAGAAGTGACAAAACAGCTTGTCAGAGGTTAAATGACAATAACTAGGAACTTTTTTGGTAACGTAGTAATTTAAGAACAACAAAGAATATTATTCTAATTTACTATTATTTCCCATCCAGGTTCTGTTCTGGGGAACTCCATTTATTCAGTAGAATTATTTGTTGCAGGTGAAGTTGGACAGAACTTGACATTAAACTGCAATTATAGCACTAACAGCAGCACAATGTTTATGTTTTGGTATCGTCAATATACCAACCAAATCCAGTACATACTTCATCGTGGTGCCAGAAGCTATGGTAGCTTGATATTTGATGGAAATTTTATGACTGGAAAGTTTCATTCAGTAACCAGCCAGTGGTCCACCAATCTGACCATCACTACCCTGACAATAGAAGATTCTGCACTGTACTTTTGTGCTTTGAGTGACAGTACCCTGTGTAACACAAGTAATGCAGCTTCATCTAAAAACCTCCCTGTGTATAATGATCCAATTTCCAGTAGGTGGCACTGTTTATTCACACATAACGCTAATCTCAACATATCCCAATAGTGTTAGCAATGCTCTACAAATAGATGTTTGCTACTGTAAGACTTATTTTAATAAATAATAAATGAATACCGTATTTTCTCGATTATAAGACAACCCTGAGAATTTTTTTGTTTGTTTTATTTCCTTTTATTTGCCAGCCTGCCCCCAGTTATGCACTACTGCCCCCCAGATATGCCTTATATGCCACTCTGCCCCCCAGATATGCCTTATACCTCCCTGATATGCCTTTTTACCCCCTATATGCCACTCTGCCTACAGAAATGCCTTTTAACTCCCTACATGCCACTCTTCCTACAGAAATGCCTTTTAACCCCTATATGCCATTCTACCTTTAGTAATGCCTTTTAACCCCCTATATGCCACTCTGCCCAGCCCTCCTGACTTACCAGTGCTTCCCCAGACTTGTCCCCCTTCAGACTCCTTGGTGTCTACCTCTGCTGCCCGTTAGTCCCGCCTGGGCTTCTATGACTGAGCACCGTCATGAAGCCCTGGCTGAAGTGCATCACGCAGATGGTAACCGGCTGGGCAAAAGGCACTTCCGCTGGGGCTTCTATGATGGAGCACCGGAAGGTCATGTGACACCGGCGCTCCGTCATAGAAGCCCCCAGAGAAAGTGCCGACAGCAGCAGAGGCTGCCAGAGAGGAGGATCCAGGCGCTGCGGGGGATCGGGATGTTAGTCTTATAGTCGGACCTCTATTTTAGGTCTGATTAGAAGACGACCTTGAATATAGTATGAGGGGTCGTCTTATAATCGAGCAAATACGGTATATGTAGTCTTAGTAAACTACTTATCTTTATTGTGATTAGGTGTTATTTGGTTGTTTGAGGGAGGCAAGCATAGACTAGTTCCCACTGTTAGCTTATTTGGAATGTCCACCAAAGGCCAAATAGGATTAATATGACAACAAGTAGGAACAAGGGATGAACCTATAACACTCTAATGAGAGAATAGATTGGTGGGTGGCAGTTATTTTTGGTAGTATTGCAGATGTGAAATCATGCAGATAATGTCACAATTTAATGATTTTTCATGTAATTTATTGGATATTTCAATTTCCAAGGATCTGACTTTTAGTCTCACGTCTTCTGTCCTGTGATACAAAATATGGACAAAAGTATAATGAATACGGGGATAACCTGTTCAGCTAGATACCAAAACCAAAGAGGAAAGAAGAGGTTCAAAGAGCAAAACCCAAATATAAATGATATAATAAAATATAACTTTTAATTCATAATGCTAAAAATAAATGAATTAAATAAATTAATAATGAATGAACCCTCCCTAATATGTATGAAATAAATCACCAGACACTGACACAACAAATGTGCATGTGGCTAAATGTACCAGGTGTATAATCAGGGCTACATTGCCATAAGACAATCAAAGGGTTAAAAAACATAGCCAACCCTTTTAATAGAATAAATATATGTACCGTATTTGCTCGATTATAAGACGACCCCCCAAAATATTAATTTATGAAAAAAAGAAAGACCCTATAGGAAAAAAGTTTTACCAGTTAATGTTAATTCATGTAAACTATGTGAACATTTTTTTTAATAAAAGCTATGATTGAGAAAAATATTTTGTTTTTATTTCCTTTTTTTTTCAACCTGCCCCCCAGTTATGCACATCTTCCCCCAGGCTTGCCACTCTGCCCCAGAAATGCCTTAAACCCCCTATATGCCACTGTGCCCCATGATATGCCTTTTAATCCTCTAAATGCCACTGTGCCCCTTGATATGCCTTTTAATATGCAACTGTGCCCCATGATATGCCTTTTGGATGGGCCCCACCCTTTTAGGACACCATATGAACCCATATTATTACTTATTGCTTTATATAGTGCTGTCATATTCCTTAGAGGTGTACAATGGATAGACAGGAGATAACAGGTAGTATTTGACATAACAATTTGACTTACAGAACAACAGATGAGGAGGCCCCTGTTTAAATGACCTTACTATCTAGAGAGAGTTGTTGTGTATTACAGAAGAGGTAAACGATGTAGGTATTACAGGATACATTGCATACTTTGAATATTCACCATTTTGAGGACAATTCAGTCCATTTAAACTGTGAACTCAGCTCTTTTGGTAAGTTGTAGGCTATAACATTAGCCAATATCTACTGGAAGGAGGTATGATCATGACAGAGTGTGGCAGGGAGGGGCATGACTTTGTTGCCCAGGGCCCTGGATGGTCGCAGTCTGCCCCTTTCCACTATGTTATCCCACTACCTGAAGCTCAGCATCCCCAAGACTGAACCTCTTTGTACTTGTCTCCTCTATCCATAGTTTTTGATATCTATATCACTGTTGAGACTATTTCAATCTAATTTTTCACACTCTCCCCTACTTAAACTAACTTTAAACATTCACTATAAAATATGCATATTCAAAGAAGTAGGCAATCTATCCTGTAATACCTACAACTTTAAAGAAACCATCTGTTCTGCCTACCTTTGAGATTTCCATGCTACTGATTTCCCATCATCCCTGTTGTACAATAAAATGAACCACACCAGAGCAGTCCCTTTTCTTCCACCATACGATGGAAAAGGAGACAGGGACACATAAGCATTTGACAGGGGAGGTAGGGAGACATTCTGAGAGGGAGCATGAGACAGCATGAGAGAATGTGAGAGCTTGTGAGGGAGTGTGCAAATGATGACAAATTTTTTTTTCAGTTTGAAAACGCTCTCTGAATTTCATGCAAACTGAAAGTGCAGGACATTAATTTTTTTTGGTGCAATATAAATATAAGATAATAATAATCTTCCAGCAAGAGAAGTGCACTAGCATTTCCTCTTAAAGGGCTGAGTAAAGAATGGAACGGAAGAACAGAAATGTTTGGGGGGAAGGATTCACACAAATTGGACAAATGCCAAACTTCCAAAATCAATAAAGCCAGCTTGCATTAATACCAACATAAAAATCACACACAAGTTGCATACACTGGCCTGTGTGTTGATGTAATGTGTAAAAAATGCATGTGTTAGGGTAAGAGTAGTGCAATTGTCGCCTACAGGGCCGGCCCTACCATGGAGCAGAGTGGGGCAATTGCTCCAGGCAGCACTTTTGAAGGGGCAGCACTTTGCCGCCCCAAGCCCTTTTTTTTTTTTAAAGTGGAAGAGAGTGTTTTTCACTTACCAAGTTGTCAGTACCTGCTTGGCGCCCCTCTCTCTCCTCTGCGAGCCCTATAGCTCGGTCTCGGTGCGGCTTGTAATACTGAGCACCGGAAGATGATGTCATTTCCGGCGCTCAGCATTACAAGCCGGCAACGAGACCGAGCAGGGAGACTCGCCGCAGGACTGCTGAAAGGTAAGTACAAAGGGGGCGAAAGGGTAGATAATAGGGAGGGAGGCAGAGTAAGGGTAGATAATAGGGAGGGAGGGAGAGGAAGGGTAGATAATGGGGGGGTGGTAGAGGAAGGGTAGATAAGGGGGGGCAGAGGAAGGGTAGATAATGGGGGGGCATTTTAAACTTTGCCCCAGGCAGCATTATGTCTTGGGCCGGCCCTGGTCGCCGCCATGGTTAATATTGAAGGCCTTACAACATAACATAACTAGTATTTATATTGCGCAGTCTCTCAGAATTGGCAGCTGAATAATATATGCTATTGTTACCTATTTAATGGTATTCATTTAAAGATCTGGGAAAGATGAAGGGCTGAGTTGACCCTGCTAAGATTTGAACATGCAATCCTGAGGTTTAAACAGGCTCTGAAGGCATGGCATTTGCCAACTGAATAAAGGGGAGGGTGAGGTTTTTTGTAGTGGAAATGCAAGTTGGACTTTTCATGTGAGTTTTCCACTGTAAATTAGCATTTTTTGCTTACAAGCGCTCACAGTAGACGTTTATAGAACCTGAAGTGATTATACATAACCTCTTAAGAACAGAGCTGTTTTTTGTTTTTGTACCCTTTGTGACATTTCTGTGGTGCTTGTGTTTGATCATACTTTTTTTACTTTTATTTGAAAAATCTTTTACTTATCTACAAAAGCTAATGAACAACACGGCTAACTATGTTCTATTATTTGTCCTGAGTTTAGAAATACCCAATGTTTTTGTGTGTTTAGCTAAAGGGCAAGAAGTACAAGTAGCATATCTATTTCATAACCATTTTCAATCATTTCGGATGCTAATATTTTGACTTTCATGCACTAGTTCTACTACCAGGCTTTGTAAAATTTTGTGGTAGTTTTTTTTTTATTGAGTGTGTTTATTTCACACATGATCTACTTTAGGGTTGAATTTACAGCTCATGGTATACGTCACTGTCAAACAACACCCCAATATGTTTTCAGAAACATACCCTGAATAGGTTTGTCTGGCTCCTACTTTTTGTAATGGTGTTTTTGGATGCTTCAATGTCAAAGCATTGGAGCAACACCAGCTGAATGAAAAACACAACTGGTGATTACTTTCTACACTTGTTTAATCCCATCATGTGCCAGGCAGGTCAATTGTCGTTAAGGGGATGCATTTCTGTGACATGCCTGGCACGTCAATTGTCGTCAAGGGGCTAAGGAATAGCTAGAGAGAAAAGTACATTTTTAACAAGTCATATCTAATAATTGTAAACTGACGGAAAATACCTTACTTCGGTAAACCAATTTAGATCCCGAAATTACTCCAAAACACAGCAATAGTTTATTATATCAAAGACTACAAAAGAGCATATACTTATTATTATCTTTTATTTATATAGCGCCAACAATCTATGCAGCGCTTCTTACAATACATATATATAAGGGGTATGACAAGACTAGAATTGACAGACTATGACAAACTGATACATTAGGTGGAGAGAGCCCTGCTCACAAGCTTACAATCTTTAGGGAACAGAGAAAGGTGAGAGGTAGTGTGGTGGTTATATCAGTGGCAGGGAAGTTCTAGCAACTAAGGTGGTATGGATCTCTGAAGAAGTGGGTTTTGAGATTTTTCATAAATGTTGGGAGGAAGGGTGAGAGCTGAAGGTTCGGTGGCAGCACAAGTAAAATCTTGTAGATGGGAAAAGGAAGAGGTGATAAGTGAGGAGGAGAGCCTTAGCCCATGGGAAGAAGGTAAACATCAAGTATTTGTTTATGAGTGCAGAAATGTATGGAGGTGCAATGTTATGGAGGGCCTTACATGTTAGTACCAGGATCTTAAATTTAATTTAACGGTATTAGGGAGCCGGTGGAGGATTTCACAGAGTGGAGAAGCAGAAGAGGAGCGGTATCCAAGAAAGATAAGCTTTGCAGCAGCATTTAAGACAGATTGCAGAGGAGAGAGTGAAGACAGTGGAATGCCAACCAGAAGAGTGTTGCGTAAGTCAAGATGGGAAATGATAAGTGAATGAACCAAAGTTTTTGTGAATTCCTGGGTGAGGAACGGGCAGATGCGGAGATGTTTTTTTAGTTGTAAGCGGCAGGATCTGTCGAGGGACTTAATGTAAAGAATGAAGGAGAGGTTGGAGTCAAGGATGACCCCAAGATATCGGGCCTGGTTAGTAGGAGAGATAGTCGTGTTGTTAATGGTGATAGAAAGTTCAGGTACTGGGGTGGAGATGGAAGGAGGGAAGATAATGAATTTAGTTTTAGAAAGATTAAGTTTCAGGTAGCGTTGTAACATCCATGTAGAAATAGCAGACAAGCAGGTACTTAGCTTTGGGTTACTCAACTCCCACAATCGAGAGTACACTACACAACAGCTAGACAGGATGACATAGTCCACGTTCCAGCAGAGCTTTAAATTAATAACTGTGTAAAAGGTCTTTTTATTACTCAATGACAGTACATTCCTTTATTAATGGAAAGAGGTATAAGATCCAGCAAGTGCTGTGCACAGATAAACTGCAAAATACCCTGTGTGAAGAAAACAGTAAAGCAAGGAGAACGATAAGAACAGAACAACAAGGAGAAAGAACAGCTGCATGAGCACTAAAAATAACTATTGCATTAATCATTGATAAAGACAAGATACATATTATGCCAAGGTATGAATGTTGCAATGGTGCGGTATACAAAGATGAATAATTTGGCTTCCGCCAATCACAGAATACATAATACATGTACCACCCACCATGTGGTGAGGAATTGATGTGGTTTAGGTTTAAACCCTTGATAACCTGACACCTGCATTTAGGACTTTATGCCATCTTCAACACACAAAACACTAGTTAAACTGTTTTGTAATATATTGTGTGTTTACAACGGTCATAAACATGCATCTGAGTATCTGGACTTCTTTTGAGATTGTTTGCCTTGTCTGTAGGTTGTGTACTTTAATTTTTACTCAAGATAAATAAAATGATGTTATTGCAAACAAATGTAGGATAACATGACTAATAAATACTATGTATCATTGAACTATGACATTTAAGATAATATCTAATAGCTCTTTGTCTTTTTACTTAATTCATTTACATTTTTCTTACAGGTGTGAATTGTCAGGACTCTGTATATCACTACAACAAGTCGTTGTCTGTTATGGAAGGTGAATCTGTAACGATTTTTTGTGGATATAAAGTGGCAGGCTTTACTGGCTTAAAATGGTTCATAGTAAAACAAGAGGAGAAACCGACTGAACTACTAACAATTTTTAGTGATATCAGTATCGTTGGAAAATACAAAGCTGAACTCCACAAGAACAGCCAAAGTTCTCTGTATATCCCAGACACCTGTGTGACTGACTCTGCGGCATATACCTGTGCAGTGTGGCACAGTGTGAGGAGATTCACCTAACACTGTGCTAAAACCCAGCAAGTATGTCATCTTTAGGATTTATTTAGATTAGGTGATAACAAGTCAATTTGCAGATGACTACCAACAAATATAAATAAAAATATCTGTGCTTGCACAGTAAAATGAAACTGGAAATATTATATACAATAAAGCACCCTTATCCTAAATACTTGCTGAGGTTTTTTTCCAAAGCCTTTAGAAAAACATCGAAAAATGTTAGGACATCAGGAGTCTCTATCCAACTATCACACAGAAGGCCTTTCTTTAGATACCATTATTTTGATCATATCATAAATTGTATACCTTACTGTTTTGACTTTTATTTGAAAAATATTTTACTCATCTACAATAGCTACTGAAAAAAACGGCTACATAGATTATAATAATTGTCTTGAGAAGAAATACCCAACATGTCACGTAATTAAATGTAAACAACTGTAACATAACTGCATGCAAAAAACCCAAACATATTAACTTATAACAAACCTCGTTAGTATGGGTTGTCAACCAAGCCAACCTATTGCACTTTTACCACCAATACCACCATATGAAAAGTAAGCAATTTAAAGGTAACACCACTTATAACTGTAATACCAATTATATCCCTGTCATGGCTACCAGCCTCCCATGCACGGTAGCCAATATCCAACAACCGGAATCACAAGGGCATCAGCCCCAGCTTGTGCACCACAAGTCAAACCACTTAACCCTTGCACTATGCCAGCATAACCAACCACCAGAAGATGTGACCACCTTGCATCTCACTGCCTCACCCACCCCGATCTCTCTCCAGGCCAGACTGTACATTGAGCAACCAAACATTCAGCCCCACATCTGAAAGGTGAACCATGTCCCGCCAAAGCCTGCAGGATCCCATTCCATCTCTCCATGTTTAACAATATCAGCCCCCTAAATGCCAATAATCTGGAAATTGTGTTATTAAGCGGGTTATTAGCACCCTCAATACCCACATGTAAATTAGCCCCACGCCACCTCAATTGGGGAACCATCTTCGACCACACAAATTATTTAGGGGTATGCCGACTAAAATTCCTGAAAATCAGCCTTCGTGTTAGCTATAAGGACCAGGATGGGAATATGCCCTAAATCATTTCCCCCAATGTGCAGCAATAGGATCTGGGAAACCAGAACAAACAATAGCCGCAATCAACAAAATTCAAACAATACTAGTCAGCAAGAATCCCGGGACCGGGCACCCCTCCTAAACCTCTGCAACTCCTGCTTAACCACTTTAGTTAAATCCCATTCGCCTCTTGCCTTAGGTATAAGATCTATTATCCAACCCCGGCACATGGACATTGTAATGGATCTCAGTGCCTGGAATTGGTATATCTGCTAAAGTAGGGTTCCTCCGTTACTCTGACCGGTGAACCTCTAGCTTATTATCGGCTGTGCTACTGCCTTCCCCTCAAGAAACATCAGCCAAGAATAAACAAGACTAAATACCTGAGGATAAAATCAGGAACTCAGTTTAATAGGAAACACACCAGTATTTAAAAAAATCAAGGGGATAATTTACATACAATAGTCACAGCAAAACACACAAAATTCTCAATCAGGCCCTCCTTTGCACATGGCTCAGTATTTGTACTTAGCCCACCTCAGCCCAGTAGGTAGTCGCTATTGTAGTCTGTGGAAAAGATGGTAAACACAGGTTTTTCCCTGATTTCCGGCCGAAACCAGGCTGGTTATCAGATCTTTGTGCAAATACTGACCATAGACGTCTCTGTCCTGGCCCAGTGGAGAGTAACCCACCAAACATAAAACCCCCTCCCAAAATGCAGGTACCCCAAATCTGTGTCCGAACGCCACAGTCTTTAGAGTCTCTGTAACAGGGGGAAGAAGTAGTCCCAACGAAGCCTTATCCCACTCTCCCCAAAAACAGAACCCTTTCCAAGGCCAGGGCCCATAGTCTGTAGAAAAGAGGCTGCCCCTCAGGCCCCTCCAGGATCCCAGGGCATGGTGGCTTCTATTACAGACCTGCAGGCAACATTAGACCAAACTTTGGAACCAGGATGGAGTTGGTCATTCACCACTGCCGAGCTGTTGCACCAGAAACAGACCTGCTGGTTTGTCAACTAGACACCCCACATTTTCAGTGCTACCAGATTGGGGAGCAGCTCCAAAAAAGTAATGTTCTTTGTTAGGCCCATATCCCTCCATCAAGACTATTATTGCAGAAAATACAAGTGGACATGCTCACCTATGTGACAAGCTGAGCCGCAAGGTTAAGTGACAAAGGCAAACTCCACCAGAAAACAGCTAGTGTCCCCATCATGGAGTCCTCAAAAGCCTCAGTGCATCCCTAGGATTTCTCCCACCTGCCTCACGATTCCCGTCGGCACCATATTGGATGTGGTGCGTGGTGGAGAAGCAGGCTGCATGCCCGTCTTGCCTGACCTTGACTTTATCCCAGACTTCCTTGTTACCCGAACTGGAACTCTGTGACAGTAACAGCGGTTCCTCAACTATGTCTGACTGTCTGGGTCTGGCCGCCCACCTGGATTGCATTGACCTCAGATTCCTTCTCTTTGTAGGAGCACTAGATGGCCTGGGTGCTTAATTAAACATTTTTCTTTTTATCCATATTATATACAAAGTCAGATTTGTCTAATTTCTACAAACAAGCTATACCAACCAGCTCCTTTAAATGGGAGTGCAGCGAGGTCACCTCATGTGACCTTATGATAATGTGGCGACTAGCAGCTATCAGGGCAGGGTATGGGTGTGTGTAATAGTTTTTATCTTGCAGGCCTTCCATGAATTGGTACTTTTCTCACTGGTATATTACAGGTGAAATAGTTTCTTGTTATAATAAACAATTACAATTGTTTTTATTAACGTAGGAGTAATAAGATACACATAGTACTGGTCATACTGGTGTTACTGGTGCGAAGTTTGAAAACTTCAAAGCAACAGATTGAAGGTTTCTGCTCTGCTGATTTTAACATTCCATTGGTTCCTGATGTGCTAAGACCACTTTTTAAATTTTGCAGTAGTATAATGTTGTGGCCTCAGAGTACTTCTGCAAAAGGGCAGAGCCATGGCATATCCCACGGGAATAGCCTCTCCCCTACTCCTCCTATTGCGTGTAGCCTACACCTTTTTGTGAAACCACTCCGGGAGGCCAGGTTAACGGAGCAGATAGTGAAGAGAAGTAGGCAAGGACAGACAAAAGAACAAGAAGGGGTAAGACAAAATGCAGAGCTATGGAAAAGAAAATAGAGAATAGAGACACTGAATCAAGTATTATAATCTTTACTATAGTGACATCTAATGGCTGATCAAGAGATGTTATGGCAAGCATGAGAGATATAAAATTACTACTCATGGATACAAAACAGTTGTTACATCAACATGATAATGACGTGCAGGGTTTTAAATATATGTATAACTATATATATATATATATATATATATATATATATATATATATATATATATAGATACAGTATCTCACAAAAGTGAGTACACCCCTCACATTTTTGTAAATATTTTATTATATCTTTTCATGTGACAACACTGAAGAAATGACACTGCTACAATGTAAAGTAATGTGTGTACAGCCTGTATAACTGTCCCCTCAAATTCAACACACAGCCATTAATGTATTGTGGCTAATTACTGTTACAAGGTCTCAGGTGTGAATGGGGAGCTGGTGTGTTAAATTTGGTGTTATCACTCTCACACTCTCTCATACTGGTCACTGGAAGTTCAACATGGTGAATTCTTGCTCTACATAAAGATGGCCTAGGCTATAAGAAGATTGCCAAGACCCTTAAACTGAGCTGCAGCACGGTGGGCAAGACCATACAGCGGTTTCACAGGACAGGTTCCACTCAGAACAGACCTCGCTATGGTCGACCAAAGAAGTTGAGTGCACGTGCTCAGCATCATATCCAGAGGCTGTCTTTGGGAAATAGACGTATGAGTGCTGCCAGCATTGTTGCAGAGATTGAAGAGGTGGGGGATAGCTCACAAACAGTTTGCTGAAGACAAGCAGACTAAGGACATGAATTACTGGTCCAATGAGACCAAGATAAACTAATTTGGTTCAGATGGTGTCAAGAGTGTGTGGCGGCAACCAGGTGAGGAGGACAAAGACAAGTATGTCTTGCCTACAGTCAAGCATGGTGGTGGGTCATGGTCTGGGCCTGCATGGGCCTGCATGAGTGCTGCCAGCACTGGGGAACTACAGTTCATTGAGGGAACCATGAATGCCAACATGTACTGTGACACACTGAAGCAGAGTATGATCCCCTCCCTTCGGAGACTGGGCTGCAGGGCAGTATTCCAACATGATAACGACCTCAAACACACCTCCAAGACGACCACTGCCTTGCTAAAACTGCTGAGGCTAAAGGTGATGGACTGGCCAAGAATGTCTCCAGACCTAAACCCTTTTAAGCATCTATGGGGCATCCTCAAACGGAAGGCGGGGGAGCGCAAGGTCTCTAACATCCATCTGCTCCGTGATGTCATCATGGAGGAGTGGAAGAGGACTCCAGTGGCAACCTCTGAAGCTCTGGTGAACTCCATGCCCAAGAGGGTTAAGGCAATGCTGGAAAATAATGGTGGCTACACAAAATATTGACATTTTGGGCCCAATGTGGACATTTCCAGTTTTGTTGCGAAGGTTTAGAAATTAATGGCTGTGTGTTGTGTTATTTTGAGGGGACAGCAAATTTACACTGTTATACAGGCCATACACTCACTACTTTACATTGTAGAAAAGTGTTATTTCTTCACTTGAAAAGATATAATAAAATATTTATAAAAATGTGAGGGGTGTACTCACTTTTGAATTCAGAATTACCTTGATCTCAACTGGCTGCCCAGGGGTTTGATATGCCACTCTGCCCCCCAGATATGCCTTATACCCCCCTATATGCCACTCTGTCCCACAGATATGCCTTATACCCCCCTTTTTGCCACTCTACCCCCTTACATACCAATGCATCCCCAGTCTTGTCCCCAGTGCTTCAGACTCCCTGGTGTCTAGCAGGGGCAGCTGATGGACTTCTGCTGCCCGGCGCTTCCATCGGGCTTCTATGACTGAGCACCGGAAGCTCATGTCACTATGGGGCTCCATCATAGAAGCCCCAGCAGAAGTGCCGAGCAGAAGCAGATGTTATCTGTGCGCATCGTGTAGATGTTCACCTGCTGCCAGAGAGGAGGATTTAGGTCCCCTGCAGAGCTGCGGGTATCCTCCTTTCTGGCAGTCGGTGAACATCTGTGCAGTGCGTCTAGACAACCGCTGCCGGCACTTCCACTGGGGCTTCTATAATATAGCACTGGAAGGTCATGTCATGCCCACACTCAGTCATAGAAGCCCCAGATGAAGTGCTGGCAGCACTGTCAGAGAGGAGGATCTAGGTTCCCTGCAGCGCTGCGGGGGATCTGGATCTTAGTCTTTTAGTCAGACCTTGATTTAAGGTTCGTTTATAAGACTATGTTGAATATAAGATGAGGGGTATTTTTCAGAGTATTTGCTCTGAAAAAACCTTGTCTTATATTCGAGCAAATACGGTAGTAACAGATACAAATCTATTTTTTTTTTAAAGAAGGTAATTTTTTAAATGTTTTTACTGCATTTGTTTTAGTTTTTATTTTATAGTTGTTGGAGTAGTACAATGTTTCTCAATATGTTTTGGAGCATTTTCCCATATTAACGTTTGCACGAGTAGAATACATGAGTAGAATTTATATAACATATAGGTCATTAAGTTTGTCTTAGTATAGAAATTTCTTTGACGGGATAAACCACACCTATTACATGTGGTTTCAGTAAACGAGCGTAAGACATGAATTTACTTGATTCCTATATGTAATAGCATGTTCACTCAGTCCCCAGCACACTATTTCTATACTTTGTTGGGCTTCTTCAGTCCAGTTTTCTATGAAATGTACTATCTGTGGATCTGGTCTCTCCTAGAAATTAGTTACATCACCTGTGAGTTTTGTTTTATTTTTTTATTTATTACAAATTAAATGACTCAAGCATAAATTGTACTATGAATCAAAAACACTAATATACTGCTGTTTTGTTACATATCATTATGTAATTAGCTACTACCATGATTTGCATGTCTCATATTTATTACATTTTTTTTATTAATATTACCATAATACATAATTCGTTTTTTAATTTTTTTCACTTTTTTTGCAGTTGTGGATTGTCAGGATTTTGTGCATCACTACAATGAGTCTATTTTTGTTACAGTAGAAGAACCTGTAACTATTATTTGTGGTTATACTGTGTCCAATTTTAGGGGATTAAAATGGTTCATACAAAAACCTGAGGAGAAACCGAAGGAACTACTAATAATTTATAGTGAGACTCAAATTGTTGGAAAATTCACTGTAAAGCTTCATGAGAACAGCTGGAGTTCTTTGAACATTTCAAGCACCAGTATGACTGACTCTGCATCATATATTTGTGCAGTGGATGCACAATGTGAGGATTGGCATTAAATCCTGAGCATTAACTCACTGCATACACCCAATAACACACAGAAAAATAATTATAAGAGTATATTTGCAATCATTTGCCAAGTAACACTCATACACTTATATGTAGATATATGAAGGGATTCTCCATTACTTATACACAGATTGACCCTCTGTGGCATGATGCCTATATACAACTATAATCAGCAATTAAGGTATGAAATATAATAAATTGTAAATAATCTATGTTGCTATCTAGTCCATTCCAACAACATTTTTCACTTCAAGTTTTACAAAAAGTTATGCAGCATGTTGCACGACTTCTTGGACCAGATGCCCCAGGCCAGAATATATCACCTTATGATGCACATGTGAGTTCCCTTTATCTTGCTGGAATACAGCAGAGTAGAGTGGACAACAGAAAGAACAGGTAAGAACGGGCAAACAAAACTAGACACAGTGTCACATCACCAGAACACAACCATCATCAGCTGGTTTTGAATGATTGAGTAATAGAGTCTCAGTCACAAGGAAATCTCAAATACAGTCCAGCTCCCTAGGTTACTAAATGATCACCACATTGTTTTTAATATTTACACCTTGGAACAGGGTTGTAAAATATAATTGAAACTTTAATATAAATTAAGGGATTAAATAAATGAAGTGTACACGAACCAGAGGACATGATTTGAAGTTAGAAGGTGGAAGGCTGGGAGGAATGGTAATGTTATAGAGTATATGTAGAGTAGCCAGTTGGAATTGGTACAGGAAAATACAGCAAATGAATTAAAGGAAGCTTTGAATGTGCATAATGCTATATTAATGAACACATAAGTGATAAGTATTTCTGCAAGGGTAAACTAGATGGTGAACATTGGCACACTGAACAACAGCTACAGCAGGAGTATAAAGATGATAGGAGCAGGCCCAAAATGGCTATCTTGGACACCAGGCAAATGCTATTAGGGCTACTAAAGGGGTCTTGTTGACGATGGTGGTGATAGGAAAAACTAGCTTGTAGGTCTTTCTTCTAGAATACATGTACATCAATCACTTAGGACAACATATGAGCCATGCAAGCAGCAATCCAAAAATAATTTGATATACTAGCTGTTTACATGTAGGGCAACTATTCACAACTGTCCAGGGCAAAAAAAGAAGCTGCTTGAGCACTAGTAGAAAATCAACCTATGTGGCCTTGCCAGCTCTAGTGTATGACAATGCCTGATTAAATAGATAAGGGAGGAAGATTATGGTGTATTCTGTGCTTCAATTTTAGGAAGAATTCCAGAAAACCACTCGAAAACAAAATTCTACCTCATTGGCTGGTACAATAACATCTTTAGTACTATGATGAATCAAGAAATATTATGGTACTTTATCTAGCTGGTGATGGCAGAAATAGATATTTCATAGAGGCCCTCATCGGAATAGTTTTACCGTAATATATGACCTCATAACAGAATCTTTCTGTACATAGAAAAAAACTGCCAATCCATACTGGCACAGGTGCAACCCACTTCATGTGAGAAGAGGTAAGAATCTACATCTACATGTACCTTACTCATTCTGCTGTGCAGAGAACACCAGTCACTCTGCTAGGCATGTGCTTTCAAAAGAGTGGAAAAATGTATTTTCTAGGGATTTGGATTTTCCTGGAGGTTACTGGTAAGTTTATTTAGTCTTCGACAATAATAATAATAACAGAAGGTTTGGACGTGTACTTAAATTTGCAAGCAAAAATAAAAAGTCATAGAAGACAGGGAATGGATTGAATAAGTTATGCATATGATGCATTTTTTAATATTTCAGTATTGCATTTTAATTAACTTTTTGCACAAATGAAATTATTTCATCATAGTTTTCTGTGGATTCTATGTTTTGTTTTAATGCTTTGTCTTTTTTTCTCTTGCAGTTGTTAATTGTCAGAATTCTGTA
Organism: Spea bombifrons; assembly: GCF_027358695.1. NCBI lineage: Eukaryota > Metazoa > Chordata > Amphibia > Anura > Pelobatidae > Spea > Spea bombifrons. The sequence goes on along the minus strand of NC_071087.1, from coordinate 109,486,834 downwards.
AACCACTACAATGAGTCTCTGTTTGTCACAGAAGGGGAATTTACGGCTATTACTTGTGGTTTTACCACACCTGCTTTTAATAGTTTGAAATGGTTCATACAAAAACCTGAAGAAAAACCAATAGAATTATTGACCATTTATAGTGGAAATAAAACAGTTGGTAGATTTACTGCTGTGATCCACGAGAAAACAAGGAGTTCCCTATACATTCCAAACATCCATGTGACTGACTCTGCATCTTATATCTGTGCAGTAGAGGCACAGTGTGAGGAGTATCACCGTAAGATTGCTCTAGAACCCATACGCAGTTTCAAAAGATGTAACAGAGACTTCTGCTCATATAATTGTACACATTTGGAAATGCCTGCACACTAATGTCAAAGCTATGCATCAATCAATGATAGTCTCCTGCATGGGTTCTAAGTAAAATATTTTATACTGACAGATGCCTCAAATGGACTATTTAACAAAAGCGTTTACATGTATGTTCAAAGTTGATTGAAAGGGCAATATCTAAGCACATTCATGGGCTGCATTGATGTCTTGACGCATCACACAGTCCTCTCTTATTAACACCCAATTAAATCTGTTCCAAGGATTATTGCATGTTGCATAACCACAGACATTTATGTGAGAAGCTCTGTCTTTGACCAGCAGTTTAAATAGTTGGGTCAGTGTTGTTTGTATGAAATGAAACAGGTGGTAAGTTAATAGAAAAGTAATAGTTTTATGTATTATGAGCAAGAGAATTGAATGTGGAGATAAAGTACTTTAAACTTTGTGGTGTACATTAAACAGAACAAGGCTTTTGATACAAAACATGCAGCTGGTAAGGGGGTACTTTTTTAAATTTACTAAAATACATCTCGACGAAATATTAATGTGACAAGTATTTTGACCCATTCATAGGTCTTAGATTGTTTATGTATTTCTATGGATGAGATACTAAAATGTCCTTCAGTATTAACATCCCCACTTCATTGGCTATAAGAAGATTGCCAAGACCCTTAAACTGAGCTGCAGCACGGTGGGCAAGACCATACAGCGGTTTCACAGGACAGGTTCCACTCAGAACAGACCTCGCTATGGTCGACCAAAGAAGTTGAGTGCACGTGCTCAGCATCATATCCAGAGGCTGTCTTTGGGAAATAGACGTATGAGTGCTGCCAGCATTGTTGCAGAGATTGAAGAGGTGGGGGATAGCTCACAAACAGTTTGCTGAAGACAAGCAGACTAAGGACATGAATTACTGGTCCAATGAGACCAAGATAAACTAATTTGGTTCAGATGGTGTCAAGAGTGTGTGGCGGCAACCAGGTGAGGAGGACAAAGACAAGTATGTCTTGCCTACAGTCAAGCATGGTGGTGGGTCATGGTCTGGGCCTGCATGGGCCTGCATGAGTGCTGCCAGCACTGGGGAACTACAGTTCATTGAGGGAACCATGAATGCCAACATGTACTGTGACACACTGAAGCAGAGTATGATCCCCTCCCTTCGGAGACTGGGCTGCAGGGCAGTATTCCAACATGATAACGACCTCAAACACACCTCCAAGACGACCACTGCCTTGCTAAAACTGCTGAGGCTAAAGGTGATGGACTGGCCAAGAATGTCTCCAGACCTAAACCCTTTTAAGCATCTATGGGGCATCCTCAAACGGAAGGCGGGGGAGCGCAAGGTCTCTAACATCCATCTGCTCCGTGATGTCATCATGGAGGAGTGGAAGAGGACTCCAGTGGCAACCTCTGAAGCTCTGGTGAACTCCATGCCCAAGAGGGTTAAGGCAATGCTGGAAAATAATGGTGGCTACACAAAATATTGACATTTTGGGCCCAATGTGGACATTTCCAGTTTTGTTGCGAAGGTTTAGAAATTAATGGCTGTGTGTTGTGTTATTTTGAGGGGACAGCAAATTTACACTGTTATACAGGCCATACACTCACTACTTTACATTGTAGAAAAGTGTTATTTCTTCACTTGAAAAGATATAATAAAATATTTATAAAAATGTGAGGGGTGTACTCACTTTTGAATTCAGAATTACCTTGATCTCAACTGGCTGCCCAGGGGTTTGATATGCCACTCTGCCCCCCAGATATGCCTTATACCCCCCTATATGCCACTCTGTCCCACAGATATGCCTTATACCCCCCTTTTTGCCACTCTACCCCCTTACATACCAATGCATCCCCAGTCTTGTCCCCAGTGCTTCAGACTCCCTGGTGTCTAGCAGGGGCAGCTGATGGACTTCTGCTGCCCGGCGCTTCCATCGGGCTTCTATGACTGAGCACCGGAAGCTCATGTCACTATGGGGCTCCATCATAGAAGCCCCAGCAGAAGTGCCGAGCAGAAGCAGATGTTATCTGTGCGCATCGTGTAGATGTTCACCTGCTGCCAGAGAGGAGGATTTAGGTCCCCTGCAGAGCTGCGGGTATCCTCCTTTCTGGCAGTCGGTGAACATCTGTGCAGTGCGTCTAGACAACCGCTGCCGGCACTTCCACTGGGGCTTCTATAATATAGCACTGGAAGGTCATGTCATGCCCACACTCAGTCATAGAAGCCCCAGATGAAGTGCTGGCAGCACTGTCAGAGAGGAGGATCTAGGTTCCCTGCAGCGCTGCGGGGGATCTGGATCTTAGTCTTTTAGTCAGACCTTGATTTAAGGTTCGTTTATAAGACTATGTTGAATATAAGATGAGGGGTATTTTTCAGAGTATTTGCTCTGAAAAAACCTTGTCTTATATTCGAGCAAATACGGTAGTAACAGATACAAATCTATTTTTTTTTTAAAGAAGGTAATTTTTTAAATGTTTTTACTGCATTTGTTTTAGTTTTTATTTTATAGTTGTTGGAGTAGTACAATGTTTCTCAATATGTTTTGGAGCATTTTCCCATATTAACGTTTGCACGAGTAGAATACATGAGTAGAATTTATATAACATATAGGTCATTAAGTTTGTCTTAGTATAGAAATTTCTTTGACGGGATAAACCACACCTATTACATGTGGTTTCAGTAAACGAGCGTAAGACATGAATTTACTTGATTCCTATATGTAATAGCATGTTCACTCAGTCCCCAGCACACTATTTCTATACTTTGTTGGGCTTCTTCAGTCCAGTTTTCTATGAAATGTACTATCTGTGGATCTGGTCTCTCCTAGAAATTAGTTACATCACCTGTGAGTTTTGTTTTATTTTTTTATTTATTACAAATTAAATGACTCAAGCATAAATTGTACTATGAATCAAAAACACTAATATACTGCTGTTTTGTTACATATCATTATGTAATTAGCTACTACCATGATTTGCATGTCTCATATTTATTACATTTTTTTTATTAATATTACCATAATACATAATTCGTTTTTTAATTTTTTTCACTTTTTTTGCAGTTGTGGATTGTCAGGATTTTGTGCATCACTACAATGAGTCTATTTTTGTTACAGTAGAAGAACCTGTAACTATTATTTGTGGTTATACTGTGTCCAATTTTAGGGGATTAAAATGGTTCATACAAAAACCTGAGGAGAAACCGAAGGAACTACTAATAATTTATAGTGAGACTCAAATTGTTGGAAAATTCACTGTAAAGCTTCATGAGAACAGCTGGAGTTCTTTGAACATTTCAAGCACCAGTATGACTGACTCTGCATCATATATTTGTGCAGTGGATGCACAATGTGAGGATTGGCATTAAATCCTGAGCATTAACTCACTGCATACACCCAATAACACACAGAAAAATAATTATAAGAGTATATTTGCAATCATTTGCCAAGTAACACTCATACACTTATATGTAGATATATGAAGGGATTCTCCATTACTTATACACAGATTGACCCTCTGTGGCATGATGCCTATATACAACTATAATCAGCAATTAAGGTATGAAATATAATAAATTGTAAATAATCTATGTTGCTATCTAGTCCATTCCAACAACATTTTTCACTTCAAGTTTTACAAAAAGTTATGCAGCATGTTGCACGACTTCTTGGACCAGATGCCCCAGGCCAGAATATATCACCTTATGATGCACATGTGAGTTCCCTTTATCTTGCTGGAATACAGCAGAGTAGAGTGGACAACAGAAAGAACAGGTAAGAACGGGCAAACAAAACTAGACACAGTGTCACATCACCAGAACACAACCATCATCAGCTGGTTTTGAATGATTGAGTAATAGAGTCTCAGTCACAAGGAAATCTCAAATACAGTCCAGCTCCCTAGGTTACTAAATGATCACCACATTGTTTTTAATATTTACACCTTGGAACAGGGTTGTAAAATATAATTGAAACTTTAATATAAATTAAGGGATTAAATAAATGAAGTGTACACGAACCAGAGGACATGATTTGAAGTTAGAAGGTGGAAGGCTGGGAGGAATGGTAATGTTATAGAGTATATGTAGAGTAGCCAGTTGGAATTGGTACAGGAAAATACAGCAAATGAATTAAAGGAAGCTTTGAATGTGCATAATGCTATATTAATGAACACATAAGTGATAAGTATTTCTGCAAGGGTAAACTAGATGGTGAACATTGGCACACTGAACAACAGCTACAGCAGGAGTATAAAGATGATAGGAGCAGGCCCAAAATGGCTATCTTGGACACCAGGCAAATGCTATTAGGGCTACTAAAGGGGTCTTGTTGACGATGGTGGTGATAGGAAAAACTAGCTTGTAGGTCTTTCTTCTAGATTACATGTACATCAATCACTTAGGACAACATATGAGCCATGCAAGCAGCAATCCAAAAATAATTTGATATACTAGCTGTTTACATGTAGGGCAACTATTCACAACTGTCCAGGGCAAAAAAAGAAGCTGCTTGAGCACTAGTAGAAAATCAACCTATGTGGCCTTGCCAGCTCTAGTGTATGACAATGCCTGATTAAATAGATAAGGGAGGAAGATTATGGTGTATTCTGTGCTTCAATTTTAGGAAGAATTCCAGAAAACCACTCGAAAACAAAATTCTACCTCATTGGCTGGTACAATAACATCTTTAGTACTATGATGAATCAAGAAATATTATGGTACTTTATCTAGCTGGTGATGGCAGAAATAGATATTTCATAGAGGCCCTCATCGGAATAGTTTTACCGTAATATATGACCTCATAACAGAATCTTTCTGTACATAGAAAAAAACTGCCAATCCATACTGGCACAGGTGCAACCCACTTCATGTGAGAAGAGGTAAGAATCTACATCTACATGTACCTTACTCATTCTGCTGTGCAGAGAACACCAGTCACTCTGCTAGGCATGTGCTTTCAAAAGAGTGGAAAAATGTATTTTCTAGGGATTTGGATTTTCCTGGAGGTTACTGGTAAGTTTATTTAGTCTTCGACAATAATAATAATAACAGAAGGTTTGGACGTGTACTTAAATTTGCAAGCAAAAATAAAAAGTCATAGAAGACAGGGAATGGATTGAATAAGTTATGCATATGATGCATTTTTTAATATTTCAGTATTGCATTTTAATTAACTTTTTGCACAAATGAAATTATTTCATCATAGTTTTCTGTGGATTCTATGTTTTGTTTTAATGCTTTGTCTTTTTTTCTCTTGCAGTTGTTAATTGTCAGAATTCTGTAAACCACTACAATGAGTCTCTGTTTGTCACAGAAGGGGAATTTACGGCTATTACTTGTGGTTTTACCACACCTGCTTTTAATAGTTTGAAATGGTTCATACAAAAACCTGAAGAAAAACCAATAGAATTATTGACCATTTATAGTGGAAATAAAACAGTTGGTAGATTTACTGCTGTGATCCACGAGAAAACAAGGAGTTCCCTATACATTCCAAACATCCATGTGACTGACTCTGCATCTTATATCTGTGCAGTAGAGGCACAGTGTGAGGAGTATCACCGTAAGATTGCTCTAGAACCCATACGCAGTTTCAAAAGATGTAACAGAGACTTCTGCTCATATAATTGTACACATTTGGAAATGCCTGCACACTAATGTCAAAGCTATGCATCAATCAATGATAGTCTCCTGCATGGGTTCTAAGTAAAATATTTTATACTGACAGATGCCTCAAATGGACTATTTAACAAAAGCGTTTACATGTATGTTCAAAGTTGATTGAAAGGGCAATATCTAAGCACATTCATGGGCTGCATTGATGTCTTGACGCATCACACAGTCCTCTCTTATTAACACCCAATTAAATCTGTTCCAAGGATTATTGCATGTTGCATAACCACAGACATTTATGTGAGAAGCTCTGTCTTTGACCAGCAGTTTAAATAGTTGGGTCAGTGTTGTTTGTATGAAATGAAACAGGTGGTAAGTTAATAGAAAAGTAATAGTTTTATGTATTATGAGCAAGAGAATTGAATGTGGAGATAAAGTACTTTAAACTTTGTGGTGTACATTAAACAGAACAAGGCTTTTGATACAAAACATGCAGCTGGTAAGGGGGTACTTTTTTAAATTTACTAAAATACATCTCGACGAAATATTAATGTGACAAGTATTTTGACCCATTCATAGGTCTTAGATTGTTTATGTATTTCTATGGATGAGATACTAAAATGTCCTTCAGTATTAACATCCCCACTTCATTAAACAAGGGACATAATGCAGCTATGTCCAGGCAAGGTTGGGGGTCATAGTGCTGTTGTCCAAACTAGGAAGAATTCAGAGAGAGTTCACAAGGAATGCTGGGGGTCACTTGAAATAAGAACACAAAATCACTCAGAAAAGTTCAAACCATGCTTTACTTCACAGCTGCACCAGCACAGGGAGATAGGAGTAGAGGGTTCAAGAGCTTTTGTGAGATAAGCAGCAGGTGTGTTCATGGCCCCATATAGCATAACAGACTTCTAAAGCACTTGCAGAAAGGAGTACACTGTTGACTTCTAGCTGTTTCATGGTTAGTATTTTGACTGAAAACGTACCATGGGCTATGCGCAAACTGAAAAATAAATTATCTCTACGTATTTAATAACATGTAAGTTGTTCATATAATATGTATGTAATAATTATGGGGTGGGTGAAATATGTAATAATTCATCCACCCCATAGGGCATAGGGTGATATCCCAGAGTCATCATCCACTATATTCTTGAGGTCTGTGTATTAGACTTGTGCATTTGGATTCTTACAAATTGCAAATTTATGGACTTTTGGTACATTTAGTGATTTGTACGAAGTCCCAGAAAGGAGGCAAGACTACCCAGGAATTAAATAAAAACTAAGCAAAAAGGTCTGAATTTTTGAAATGTAGGCCCATATTCACTCCCAATCTCACACACTCTTTTTTTTCCCGCTCTCTCTCTCAAATGTTTCCCTACCTACTCTGCCAAACGCTTCCACTTCTGCATCTTCTCTCTTTATTCTCTACTTCCACTAAAAACTTCCACCAAAATGGTGACACTTCTGGTAACCTCCTCCAATTGGGGGGAGATGATGTCACCAAAAGCACCATCAGTTTGCCCTAAATATAGTGGCATTTCTGGTGACGTCCTCTCCCCGACCATCCAATCGGGGAAGAGGACGTCACTGATAGTGCCAATATTTTGCCCTAGCTTGAACTCAGGAACTCCTAACCCCCCATTGGAGGATCGGGGAGAGGACGTCACTGGAAGTGCCACTATATTGTCCTGAGTTCAAGTTAAGGGCAATGAAGTTTCCAGTCATAGAAACATAAAATTCAGCCCATCTAGTCTGTCTGTTTTTTTTCATGATGTAAACACTCAAGCCTTAATCAGTCTTGGTTTATATTCAGTTCAAATTCCCTTGTACCTGGCTCTGGAACCTATGCTGGAACTACCGGGGTCGCAGGGGTCGTAGGGGTCGTGACTGCGACTGGGCCCTGGAGTTCTGCCAGTCAGGGGGGCCCAAGGGGTGCCGAGCGGTTGCTGAAAACCTCCTTCTGACAGAAATCCAGGATGCCTCTGCTCCCCGCTGCTGCTGCCGCCGCCTGCCTCAGCGCTGCCCAGAGTACAGTGTTGGGAGCGTGATGCGTTTGTCTCTATGACGTCATATGCCGACGTTCAGCAGTGAAGCGCCGGCACCCGAGACAAATGCCTTACGCTCCCAACACAGGAGTTAACAGTAAGTGACCTACAAAAGGGGGGGTAGGGAGGGAGTGGGTAGATTGTGAGAAGGGGGGTAGGGAGGGAGAGGGTAGATTGTGAGAAGGGGGAGAGGGTAGATTGTGAGAAGGGGGGTAGATTGTGGGGGGGGGATCGTGAGAAGGGGGAGAGGGTAGATTGTGAGAAGGGGGGTAGGGAGGGAGAGGGTAGATTGTGAGAAGGGGGAGGGAGAGGGGAGATTGTGAGAACGGGGGGTAGGGAGGGAGAGGGGAGACTGTGAGAAGGGGGTAGGGAGGGAGAGGGGAGACTGTGAGAAGGGGGGTTAGGGAGGGAAAGGGGAGATCGTGAGAAAGGGATAGATTCTCGCACCGGGGCCCTGAGGTTTCTAGTTACGCCCCTGCTGGAAGGCCATTCCACTTTTCTACTACTCAGTAAAGTAAAACTTCCTTGTTGCATCTAAGCTTCTGACCCTCTAGATTATGACCTCTCATTCTAACATTCTAACCTTCTCTTTTGAAATTAACTTTCCTCCTGTACTTTGTTAAATCCCTTTAGTCTATTAGCTCTATTTTTACATAATAATTAAAAAATTATTGAAAGTGATTTACAATATGCCAGTATTTCTAATGAAAGCAGATATTCGGGAAATGTGTAAAATCTGGGTTTCTCTACCGTATATGGGTTTGTGGTTAGTAAATGGGTGTTTACATGGTTTATGGGTGGGACAACATGCTTGTTATCTGCAGACTAAAAAAAAAAAAACTTTAAATGTTTAGCTATTTGAGTCATTCCAGTTCCACATACCACAAACCCCTACCAGCCACACCACCATGAGACGTCTAATAACTGTTATTTTCTTAAGGATCATATACCTCCACTGTAAGTTATCTTAAGCCTTACAAATATATAAATATATATGTATAATCCCAGAGATCTTCATTATTTTTGCGACACTAATTAATTTACTTTCAGAAAGCAAAAAAGCATATATTGTTCACATAAGGTTTTATTACTAAAGTGAATGTTTTAAACTAAAAATTCTGCACTGTGCTTTTAAAAGTACCGCAATTACTTTCATACTAATGTGTAATTCATCTTATTGTAGTGCAACATGCACTGCTGTTTTTAACTTTCTTATCAGCAATTACTTATGAATAACTGCTATTTTTATATTTTTTCTAACATTGTAAACGTGATAAAGAAATCATGAATTTCATTTAAATTTTCCTTACAGATGTCAACTGCAAGGAAGAAGTAAAACAAAGCCCTCTATCGACTGCAGCTTCAGAAGGAAGTTTGTTAACTTTAAACTGTGAATATGAAACCAGTAATTTTTACAGTCTACATTGGTATAAACAGAGACCTGGAGAGCGCCTATTGCCTTTAAGAGTACAAAGGATAAACGAGAAGGTTGAAGAGAAAAGGTTTATGTTTGAGCTGCAGACAGAGAAAAGGCTCAGTACACTGTCTATTAGACTGCTTGAGATTTCAGACATAGCCACCTATTGGTGTGCTGTAGAGGCACAGTGGAATGATACAAGTGATCACTGAACAAAAACTTAGAATTGAGACTATGTAATCCCAGAGCAAAATGAGAAATAAATCAATACCAATTTGTGGGAAAAAAGCCTATGAATAACTATGATACTGTGCATCTCTAACCAATGACCATTTTCTGAAATAAAAGGAACCAGCTCACCATTTGCTCACTTATGTTCCTATCTTCACTTGTTTGATGCCCTGTGGGCAGTGCACACCCAGACACCATGAGCACTGGTCTTGGTAGGAGGCGCCCGATAAGCAGGCCCAAAATTAGGGGCCACGAGGTCTGTCACTTTCAGCCTCGGCTTCCGTGCTCCCTAATTACTATGCACCAGCAATTAATGCAGATGATGATATGATGTCTTATGCTGGCATTCTGCATCAATAGCTTGTGCGTAATGATTAGGAAGCACTAAAGCAGAGGTCAGAAACGACAGACCTCCTGCTCCCACAACAGGATGGAAGATGGGAAAGGTAAGAGATGGGGAGAAAGGGGTGTAAGGGCAGTGTATATTTATATATGTGTGTGTTTGTAAGCTGGTGTGTAGATAATACACAATGTCACGCACAAAAAAAGTGACCTTTCCTGCGCCTACCCACAACACCAGCTGTACCTTATTAATGTGATTTCCCCTTCCACATACAATAAAACAATGCACAGCAAACTTCCAAAAAGTGATAAAGTGTGCTCAGTGTAAAATTGAATAAAAATCAAACACAACCTGTTAAATACATGTATTTCAGGCTCAGTCAACCTTGAGGCAAATATCTTAAAGAGAAAAACATAAACAAAACCAAAAGTGCAATAGAGTCCAGATAAATACTCCCTCCCCAGGTGTTAAATGCACTCACAAAAGAGAAGGTAGTAAAAAGCTCCTCAAAAAGTATGCCCCGAACTTCCAGGTACCTCCAGGCTTTATATGGTGTACACGCATTAGAAGAGAGGGGATGGTGTTCTCAATGTAAAATCTTCCGTTTTATTTTGGTATTAATCGTAAAAATAAATAGATAAAAACAATAAATAGAATTTGCGGATATAAAAATAAATAAATATTTCTGCAGTTTGGTCCGCTATGTGTGTTTTTGGAAGTAAGCTGGTGTGTGTAAGGGCAGTATATGTGTGTGTGTATGGGCATGTGTGTGTAAGAGCAGTGTGAGTATTTGTGTGTTTGTAAGATGCTGTGTATATGTGTGTACATGTGTGTGTAAAGGCAGTGTACGT